>NC_142734.1:6781362-6826362 GCF_051943395.1 Hippocampus bargibanti | reverse complement strand
CTCAGATAAGTCAAGCAACACACAGCAGATGCAACAGCACAATATATCTTGACAAGAAGCCAAAAATATTACAATAATAATAATAATAATAATAATAATAATAATAATAATAATAATAATGATAATAATCATCTTTTCCTTTCGGTTTTTCCCTTCAACTTTGCTGCTGTGAAAAGTAAATTTCTCCACTGCAAGACTAATAATAAAGGCAAATCTAATCCAATCCATCTTTAGAGGTTTGATCCGCATAATAATAATAGTAATAAGAATAATAATACATTTCATTTAAAAGCGCCTTTCAAACCTTAAGGACACTTAACAGTCACAGGATATTTTTTCTGTCTGTGAGCAGTGGCAGCCGAATGCACCAGCGTTCACTCAAATAGATAGAAACCTAGCTAGTTATCCAGATAATTGATAGCTAATAATAATAATAATAATAATAATAATAATAATAATAATAATAATAATAAAACATTGCATTTATAAGCGCCTTTCAAAATTCTCAAGGACATAGCTAACAGATGGGTATAATCCTTCAAATATAGTTAATTACATTAATAATTTCTGTCTTTGGAAAATACAAATACAATATTACATTATTATTAACATGCTTCAAAACGTGTTGGATTTTGTTTGAGGTGGTGGAGGGGACGAGGCTGGAATGTTTGTATTGAAACGGGAAAGATCATTTGAGATATGAATGCTTTGAGTTATAAGGTTGATCATGGCACAAATTAAATTTCCATCTCAGGGGAGCAATTTCACATACATCGTATTCATCAAAATTCAGCTCATTGTTACAGTGTAGTGGAATGCAAATTACACAAAGTTCAATTAATAAAAAGCTTCATTTTGGTTAGCGGCAAGTCTTAGATATTCAGGCAAAGAAAGTGAAACTTGTTTTTTTTTTTTTTTTATCATCCATAGTCATATGTGTAAATTGGAATGTTGGTCACATTGCTCAGATTATTAGGAATGCTTCATGGTCACTTTGTGACCTTCCTTCTCACTTGATAGGCACATTATTCTTACATGACTTTGGGCAGCCGTTGACCACAGTGAAAGCACCGCGGAAGTGTGTTTCACTAGCCTGCATATTCTCTTGGAATAACTGTGTCCTTGTGCACGTACATGCTCCAACCAACATTAAAAAAGCACCCATAAAACATGGAAGCTCCTTGGCGATCAAAATATAGAGGGACCTTGTGCGTTATGCTCATTTTTTTGCTTAGTGGCAACCAGCAGGAGGCTGTCTGAACACGTCGCTTGGATACTGTGATGTGCTTGTTTAAAACGGGCGGGCACTGCAGTATTTGGCACTTCTGCCTAACAGTATTGTGGTTCGGGGTTCAGATCCATCCACTGGCGTGGCAAACAAAAACAAGCATGTGGGTCCAGATCACTCGAGCTACCCTTTGCTGGAATCACCTGGTCTAAACGAGTCTTATGAGAACGGGTTGTATATTTGCATCCACAGCACAATGATGCCTTGGAAAATGTGTTTGTTTCATGTTTTTACTCCCTGGTACTTTTCACTATCTTTGTGACTGCTTTATTTCCTGTATATGATAGCTGTCTATGTTAAGTGCTTTGTTACAGCTTCAGCTATTGTGAAAGCGCTGTATTTATTGTGGTGTATTTTATATGATACCATATGGCGCTTTTTGCCCCAGGTCAACCACATTGCCTTGTTAACTATTGTTATATGATACAAATAAATAAATAATCAAACCAACAAAAAATGACTGACTAAATAAACACACAAACACATACATAAATAGATGGATGGATGGATGGATGGATGGATGGATGGATGGATGGATGGATAAAAACACCAATAAACACAAAATACCAAAATACATAAAATAACATATTTTACAAAGCTTTGCTTTCTACAGCAAATGATTTCATGCAACTTATCAAATGATTTCATGCAACTTATCATTTTGTTCATGTGTATTACCGTATTCTTACAGAACATTGTTGAACATTTGCCGCTTGTTCATCATGAACCTTTTAAATAATGCTTTGATGTGTTTCATGACATCATGGCCAGAATTTTCACTTTCTTCAGTGGAGTTTGAAACTCTTGCAGAACTCACATTTACACGTTTCATCAGTAATGTATTTTTTAATATATTCTATTGTTTGTATAACCGAATGCTGTTAATCATTAAATATTGTATACATAACAAATAGCAATAATAATTAAAAAAAAACATCAGAAAACGCACAAATGCGGCTTCCTAACTGAATCATGTTGCCAAGTGTGGTCTGCCATATGCTCATGAAATCCTAACATTGGCCCAAATGGTCCCCCCTGCCTTCAGGTTCACTAAATTTGCGTTTTATATTTATATTGTCTGCTTCATATTCATGGAATTAAAAGAAAATGCAGGCCCGTGACACTAAAGAATTGCTAACAGCCTAACATCAAGTGAATATGACCCGTCACGTTCATTCAAGTAGACGCGAAAGAAGAAGGGAGCATGGTTTGTTTAAATTAGTGATGCATTTTCAGCCAAAGTTAGTTCATTTATTTGCGGATACGTTACATGCTTTATTTAAAATAAACTTTTTTTCCAAAATCCAATAAATCCTCAATTGAGAACGTTCTCGTGCGATTATGATGGTCACAGATTCCAGGATGTCCATGCTTGTTTCAATGTTGAACCTCGACAAGCAGAATGAGTCACCTCAGTAAGTAATCAGCATCGTAAACAGCACAGCATGACACCAGCCTGCATTGCGGAGCCAAGTTTTGCATATGTAAGAGTTTCAAAAAGACCAACATTATCACAGTGAATATTTTTGACAGTTCTGATGAGTAAGTAGTAGGCATCAGATAGTGAAGATCCAACAAAAACAATCAATGTCGGGGGGAAGAACATTTGGCATATGCACTAAAAAAAACGTGTTGAAATGCCGCCATTTTATTTCTATATAATATACAGCATATATATAAATCCAAATGACTGTATTGCATGCAGCCACTTGACAAAATAAAATGGGCTCAAATTTTTGTGTTTGTTTTTATTCAGTGTATGGGGTATTCCAGCCGTGACGTGTGTGTTGCGACTTCAATTGTCACGATTGGCAAATTAGATTGACATTCATTTTGTGATGAAACTCTCTTTTCTACTCAGGCCCCGACCATGTTTGTTTTTGTTGAATAACAAGAAAGCTTCAGGTTCATAGAAGCAGCGAGAATGTGCACGTAAAAGAAAATAATGCCTTTATTGCGTTGGTGTCTAGCTCGCAAGCTCATGCCAGGTTCACGTGGGCTTCGGCAGCTTCCCCACTCACATTTTTTTTTGTCGGTCTGCTTTTTTTTTGTTTTTTTTAGTCCAATCTGTTTTATTTTGTCAACGGGTTGGTTGCGTAATCTAATTGTCCCAATTCATTTTTTTGTCAATTGATTGTGCATAACAACATTTAAAAAATGTATCTGGATCCAAATGATCTATTTTGTGGAATCACATGATGGAATAAATTGTTGAAATTCAACACTATTTTTTAAGTGTAGGTTGATTACCTTGAGATGACTTCTTAATTTTGTGCTATTAAAAAACAGTTACATTGATGAATCTTTTGCCCATATGCTGTTCGAAATTTACTAATTCCATATTACTGGAAAATCAGCACATTTACACATATACACACTTTTATAATTGGCAACTTTGTCATTTATTTTTCAACGTGTTTAAACTGCGCTATTGAGTGGATATACTGTGTAAAGTGAACAGTTGTTAAATTTTCCCTTCTGGGTAGTTTTTCTCAGAATAATGGAGCATATAAGAAATTTTAAATGAGGTTGTGTTGGAAAAATATGCCTCCATAATTGCGCAAAGACCTCTGTTGGGCGCCTGTGTGTGTGTGTGTCTATGAATGTGTGTGTGTGTGCGTGTGCGTGTGTGTGTGTGTGTGCGCGCGCGCGTACGTACGTGTGTGTGTGTGTGTTTTCAAGAATGACCACCATAATGAAGCTTATGTGCCTGTTTTTGCCACCAGTTGTCCACCCATGGTGATGCATTCATGAATAAATCCTTTGTATGTACAGTTCAAAATTGTTGCATGTGGGCAACAGTCAATAGCTTGCGGATTGTTTCCCTCTCTTATTTCCACTACGTAGAAAACAGGTGCCAAATCTGGCCCGCCACATCATTTTATTCGACCCACAAAAAGCAAATCAAGCACGTCAAGTGCCATGATGCTTGCTAAAGTTCGTACCAAAATTTCAAATTGTTGTATGTAAACCACAATAATAGGCATATTAAATGACATATTTTAAGTCAATATTTTTGGGTGATGAAACTTTTTTCAATAAATCACTTGTAGTTCTTTTTCTACAGAAAATATGTTGTAGAACTCAGGTGTCAAAGTGAAAGCCCGGGGGCCAAATCTGGCTCATCACATTTTATTCGGCCCGCGAAAGCAAATCAAACTTGTGAAATTCCATGAGGCTTACTGAAGTCCAAACTAAAAATTCAAATTGTCCCATGTAAAGCACAGTAACAGTCATTATTTTTTACTTCAAATTTGAAAACTAGTTATGTGTTAATTTGCTGTGCGCTCTATATGTAATATGTGGAGGAAATGAAATATTGTAATGGCTTCCCTAAATTCAGAATGTCCCCCGAGAGGAAACCGTAACCACAATGTGGCCTGCGGCCAAAAATGAGTTTAATACCCTTGCTCTGTAGCAGGGGTCTCAAACCCGCAGCCCGCGGGCCAACTGCGGCCCCCTAAAGAATATTTTGCGGCCCGCCTGGACATAAAAGATTAATGTTAGTGCGGCCTGCATGATTGATATGAATGAAACTTGTGTGTGGAGCTGAACAAACCGCTGAAGAAACCATGGAACAAACCACCATTTTGGAGCTACAGAGGGAATTTAATCACAGATTTGCAGACTTCAAGACGCACAAAGCCACATTTCAAATTGTTGCCAACCCATTCTCTTTTGATGTGCAAGATGCCTCTCCCGTGTTCCAAATGGAGCTCTGTGACCTACAGTGCCACTCTGCACTCAAAGCCAAGTTCAGGGATGTCAATGGAGAAGCAGACAAGCTTGGGCAATGTTTGAGAGAGTTAACCCCCAGCTTCCCTGAACTTTCCCGAATGTTCAAGCGGACCATATGTCTTTTTGGGAGCACATACTTATGTGCGAAGCTCTTCTCCACCTTGAACTTCAATAAGTCCAAGTAAAGGTCCAGACTTACTGATGAGCATCTTCAAGCCCTACTCTGTATCTGCCTTATGATCATTATAATTATTTCATTAATTTATTCCCGGTTAATTTATTTTTTATTCATTTTTCCATTTATTCATTTAATTCATTTTTTTGTGTGTTAAAAATAAAGATATTGAGAACATTGGAATGTTTTATCTGTGCTTGTGAAAATCCTGATGCGGCCCAGCCTCACCCAGACTCTGCCTCCAGCGGCCCCCGGGTAAATTGAGTTTGAGACCCCTGCTCTATAGGTATTAATGTTTGGAAAGCCAAACAAAACCATAGTCGGCCAACCAGAGGCGCTGAAAATGTTTTATTGGCTATGAGACATTCCACTGTGTGATATACACACAAAATCAAGAGTTTATTTTTAACCGCTGTATTTTTGTTGTCTTATAATCCATTGTGTTGCTGACTATTTGAATAGCATTTGAAAACCCACATTACAAGCTGTCCGACGGTCCAGTGGTTAGCGCATTGACCTCACAGTGCAGAGGTACAGGGTTCTCCCTGCGTGGAGTTTGCATGTTCTCTGTGGGCCGGCTTGGGTTTTCTCTGGGGATTCTGGTTTCCTCCCACATTCCCCCGCAAAAAAAATAAGAAAACACATCAATGGCAGGCTGATTAAACACTATAAATTGCCCCTCGGTGTGAGTGATGGTTGTTCGTCGAAGTGATTGGCTGACAAACAGTTCAAGGTGTCCCCCGCCTACTGCCGGAAGACCACTGGGATAGGCTCCAGTACCCCCCGTGACCCTTGTGAGGATAAGTAGCTTGGAAAATTGATGTATGGAACCCACATTATCTTTTAATGGAAAAACATTCCCCGAGTACGCAACTCGTTTTGCCAGATTTTTAAAATATATTGTATGTTTGGTCAGGTGCTTGTGGTTACAGGAACTAAAATACATCTGATTCCAGATGTATTTTTTTAAGTAGACTATAACGCTGCAGATGATTTTATTTCCTCAAACCGATTGACCAAATTTAACAAGCATTTTATTTTTCTAGTGTCTTTGGCATTTTACTTCATATATGAGTATTATTATCCACTGATAGTGTCATTGCACAGAGACAATTTTTTTAAAGCTACGTCGTCCAAATTTGCTGAGCACTGAATGGAATGAGTACGGTGTCGCACGGTTGTTCGGCTTTTGTGCTACTCATGCCACACGGTGACGCGCCGCACTCCCATCTATCATTTTAATCGCCGCACCATTAAACTGTAGTCGGGCTGAAACCTGCCCAGCAAAATTCCCTTGCATGATGTATCTTCATAGCAGGACAGGAAGTGGCATGTGTTTGCTTGTAAGCAAGCCGCTAGTATGACTAACAGGCATACTAGCCTGTTAGTCATACTACTTGTCACGGTTTGCAAGGTGGTGATGGCAGTTGTGGATCCCAAAAAGCAGGCAGGAGGGAGCAGCAGCTTGTGTTTTTGAAATTGTATTAAAATAAAGTCAACAGGAACAAAATCTAAAACATCAAAGTCATTCAAACAGAAAAAATACAAAGTATCAAATAGAGACCAAGAGTAAAAGTCTGCCAAGATTAAACAAGCACATGCACAGCATACAATGCATACACAGTGCATACAATTGCATACAAAGCATACAATGACCTGACACCGAATGGTCGTGCCGGGAGTCCTTTTAACTGTCACTGATTGGGAACGACCAGCACCTGCGAGGCAGCAGGCAGGGATGACAGCGCTACCCGTTGGTCGCCAATCCGAACGTGGCAGTCTGCTACTGATCGGGACAGCCATCACCTGTGCAGGTGCAAGCGGGGCCGACAGCGGCCCCCGTTGGTCCCCCACCAGATCGTGACAGTACCCCTTCTTCAAGGTACTTCTTCCATAAGTCCCAACAGTCTCCCAAAAGGTCCAACTCGCCAGGGAACAATGGTGGAGACGGCAACCGTTGCCTCTCCAGCATATGATGGGCGGCGGCCTGATAGGAACGGGACTCGGCCTGACGTTGACGAGGACGCGGCACTGATCGTCATGGGCGTGAGTGCGATCCCTCTCGCACATTCACGTGACGACACAGGGCTCCACGCCGACGTCACACTGCCAGGCGGAGAGTGGCACCCCGGACAGCTGTATGGGAACAGGTCTCGGCCGGACGTCGACGTGGACGTGCAAGCGGTACCGCTTGTCGTGGTAGTAAGTGTGACCCTTTTCACACAGTCACGGGACGAAGCATCGGCTCGACAAGGACATGCACTGCCCGGCACAGGGGAAACGATACCAGTCCTTAGCCGCTTCGGAATCGGTGAGTGGGGTCTCGGACTGACGTGGACGTTGCACGGCTCGTCGTGGATGCGACTCAATTCAACAAGCATGACGACGCATGGCTAGACGTGGGCGTGCACTGCCAGACACCCAGTGTCAGTTGACGGACGTTGACGTGGACGTTACAGCTCGTCAAGTGACACAATTCAAACCCGACGCGGCGTGGGCTAACGTGGAGGTTGCACTGCCAGGCACAGGGTGGAAATTAGACCGGTCCGTTGTACCTGCGGGGTGATGGTTGGTCGGGTCATTCTGTCACGGTTTGCAAGGTGGTGATGGCAGTTGTGGATCCCAAAAAGCAGGCAGGAGGGAGCAGCAGCAAACCGTGACAATAACTACACACATTATACCTTATTCTATGTATAATAAATGTGTATAATAAATGTCTTGTAACGAAAGAAATACACTGCACTATATAATAAAGTCACTTTATTTACATTTGTGATGGTCGTTGATGGCTCTTAATTGATACCTGTTGCTTTCTGACTTGTAAGGTCTTACGAAACTGAGTCATCACATTATCATTCATGACGTTGATGATTCTCATAGCCAGTCTTTTCTGGATGGGACTGTGCAATAAAAGCCTGCACATCATTCCACTTAGCAGCCAACTCCTCCTCCTCGCCCTCAGATGACAATTCCTGAATGGATTGCTTCTACTTCTCCTCTTAAAGGCAAATCAAATCAAATCCTCTGTGTTGAGGACCTCATTATGGTGAGCAACAAGCTCCTCGCGTCATCTGCATCCACTTCGAGTCCCGTAGGTGCTGGCAGAGATTTTATTACAACAAAAGGCGCGAGTCCGATGATTCGACGGACCGGGAATGACGCGACAAAAGAAGGTGGGTGGGGGCGATCCGTCCAGCCTATCAAGCTAGGCAAAATAAAATGGCACACGGAGGTGCAAAAACTTGCGATCCCCGAAAGCAACAAACTTACGCGATTGCGGCAAACAATCACCTCGGACGAAGCAAACTCTTGTGCTGGCAAGTCCAAGACACTGGCGAGGCACGCGGCATCGTAATCATGTCACTGGTGAGGTGACAGCGACTCGTTGAAATGTCCCAGTATCGGTGATTAGGGGATTGACAACAGCTGGCGGAGGTTGGGAGCGGCGGCCCCGCCCCAGCTGTCAACTCGCACGTGACAAATTCGTTGTCATTAGTCACGTGAAAGCATCGAGTAAATAACGCCTTTGTGTAAAGCTTTGTTGCGAAGGATTGTAGCAATGTTGGACTGAGCATATCGGTACCGGGCTCTTTATTTGTAGAATGGTAGTAGAAAGTTACACTCAGGGAAGTGACACACAGATGTCTCGCAGAGCTTTATCGTGACGTGGAGTCGAGCAAGTCGTACTGTGAAACTCTGTCCGATGCTGAGCAGGTCTCTGGGAGTTTCGTGTGTGTCTGAGTCCGAGATGATTCGGATCTTCTGTCCCGCGACGGCTGCGCCTTTATACAATTTCCAAGCGTGGGAAAAGTGTCAGGCTGAAATTCACATGAAAGCCGCGGTGCGCACCTGTGACGCCACAAACGCACATCTCATTCGTGTTTCTCAATGATCTCCTTCTTCTCCTCGACTGTAATTTTGATTTGTGTCTTCTTCGGCTGAACACAAGCCTGTGGTGGGGTCTTTTTCGGTCCCATAACAGCAAAAGTATCGTTGAAGACGATCAACGTGTGCACTCATAGAAAGGGGGTGTGGAAAGGTAGGCCGACTGGGGCGCTGTTCGGTCGTGTGCCTTGGTGTTATTCCGCCGAAGATAACTCTGCCAGCCGTTGTGAGGCAGCACTCCGTGTATCCTGAAAAGTAGTGCTTAATCCAAGGTTTAATTTTCACAAATTTAACGTTCGTAAACCAAAAATGTTGTAAGGCAAGATGTTCATAAACCGAGGCCCCACTGTATAGTATAGTATAGTATAGTATAGTATAGTATAGTATAGTATAGTATAGTATAGTATAGTATAGTATCTAAGTATCTAAGTATCTGGAGCAATAACAAACTTGGTGAAATGTAAACAGAAACTCTTCGGATGAGGAGCGAAACGTCCGACACCTTCAAACGACTACGGATGATGGCTGAAGGAACCTTTTCAGCTATGTGTGATAATGTAAAAAAGGCAGAGAGCACTACCTGTCAAGTTTTGCGTGATGCATGAGCCAAAAAGCAGGGATGTCAGAGTAGCAGAGTTATAATGAACAAAATTAATTACCAAAAAAACAATATAATTATCACAATCATCATCATAAATACTTGCAGAAGTACACTGGAAAAACAAACTCAAAATACACCAATCAAAATTCCTGAAAACAACACAAAACCAAAGTAACTAACAAACAACCTACAACAGAAACAAACCATGATAGGAACACAATGATCCGAGACAGGCTAATAGAACCCAGGGAACTAAATACAAACAAAGTGACGAGACAACAAAATATGTCTGGACAGGACATAAAAGGGTGAGGGACTCTTGTTAACACAAGCGACGCGGACGATGAGAAGAGGTGGAGACAAAAAAAAGAACCGTGTGGAAACAAAATCATATGTCATCCAAACAAAAACAAAGTGTCTGGGTTTTCCTGGACTTCTTTTGACGTTTAAGTTTACATTTGTGTGTCTTCATTTGGAAGTTAAGTGCAGTGTGTAAACTTTAGTTTGGATACATTTTTATTTCTATGCATGTGGCAAGCTGCAATTTGTTGAGTTCAAATTCATGCCAAATGTTCGAAAATGTAGTCAGTCAAATGAACATGGTCAAATTTGAATATAGCGGAATGGGTTGACCTGTGCAAGGTAAATCACATGGTGCCATTTTAGCCAAGCCACCAAAAATCAAAGAAATACTGAAAATCTTTTTCATGCTCTCTCTCTCTGTTCACAACTGTGTACTAGTTAGCATTCAGTCTTTGCATATTTTGTTTTTGCTTTGCATTGTGTCGCCTGCCTGCGGGAATGTGTTTCGAAACATATCTGTGACTTGTCTTTTCAGGTGTGGTTTCCATCCGGTGAGATCACAAAAAAAAAAAACACTTTGGGATTCTTTTGTGATGGAGGCCAATACAAATAAAATTGACTTGACTGGACAGTCTTGAATTGAACAACGCAACCAAGGTGACTCCATTTTGAGTCAACTCATGATCTCTTCTGGCAGATTCCAAGATGGCTGCCCTTCAGTGACGAAATTATTCACTCTCTCTCAGGAGACACCTTTGTGCTTTATCTATGGAAATGAATCGATGACTCTGCCCGTTCCTTTCCACTATGCTATGAAAACAAATTGGCCCTTCTACTTCAATGGGCGTTGGTCATCAACGTGAGGTTGGCAGCTCAGACTGGCACATTGCTATGACCTCATTTGGAAGACAGCTGCCACCATGCTTGTATGCCATCGTTTTTGACGCGCCGTTTCTGTCCAAAGAGACTTGTTATGTCAGGTGAGATGCCCCCCGCCCCCTTTCCCCAGTAAATTCAAAAGGGAGGCCTTGTCGGGACTACACACAAAAATAACCAAGGCTTTCTTTTTCACTTTGGGCAGTTGCCCACTGTTTTATAATTTGAAGTAATAACATTTTTGCAGTCTAAGTAAAAGGGCCTGAAGCAGATCTTAACAAAAGAATGCGACAAATGCAAACATGTCTCCCATTGGCTGTGAGAGTCATCGGCATGACATCTGTGTAATCTGATTAAATCCGTGTTAGAATCTTTGTGGAAATTGCATGGCATTATTGCATTTTTTTTGACTGCCTCACATTTTCCCATGTCACATTTGACCTTTGTGTTGAAGGCAAATCCTACTCATTTACTGCCATTCACGAATTTATTAGGATTTGAAAATATGAGGTATTTTTGAATTCTTGAATTTGTTCGGGTTTTGTTTTTTGTGCCAATAAAGCGCTGGCCATGGCCTCTGGCAATGTTTATTCCCTTCCACAAGGGGAAGCATTTCTCTTTTTTCCATGTTAGCATTTTAACAACAGCTGAAGCTGGAACAAAGTGCTGTAGAAACCAATATGTATGTTTTGCATTGTATTTTGGACAGCCGTCCTCATTTCAAGCTCATACAACTCCAGACCCATATTATTTAGGAATTAACAATATTTTTCTGATGAAAAAAGACATTCGAAGGTTTCTTACTGAATTCTTATTGAATGTTTATGTATTCCTAAAACTCAATATTCTGTGTGTCCTGCAATTTGAGTAACAATGACAAAAACCCTAGCACTGGAATGGAATGAAGAGTGGAGTGAATCCATCAATTTTCAATGTGGTTTATTCTGAACTGGCAGTAGCATGCCTTGGCTTACAAACTTAATTGGTTCCCAGATAGAGTGCGTAAGGCGAAAAGTGTGTATCCCAAAAATTAATTTCGCATAGGAAACCATTAAAATGAAAATAATCCGTTCCCAGGTCTCCATAAAATAAAATTTTCAACTAAATAAGCCTTGAAACTACACACAACATACCTTATTCTATGTATAATGAATGTGCTTTATAACAAAGTCACTTTATTTACATTTGTGATGCTCGTTGATGGCTCTTAATTGACACCTGTTGCTTTCTGACTTGTAAGGTCTTACGAAACTGAGGCATCACATTATCATTCATCATGTTGATGATTCTAATAGCCACAGTCTTTTCTGGATGGAACTGTTTAATAAAAGCCTGCACATCACAAATTCTTCCATGCTGCTTTCAAGGATCGAAGGGTAACATCAGGCCAACCCTTTTCTATCAGCTAAGCAGGCGGCAGAGATGTAGGTCTTGGCAGAGATTTTATTACAACAAAAGGCGCGAGTCCCATGATTCCACGGACCCGACAAAAGAAGCCGGCTTGGGGCGGTCTGTCCAGCCTATCAAGCTAGGCAAAATAAAATGGCACGCGGGGGTGAAAAAAAGACACGCGATCCCGGTAAGCAACAAACTTACGCAATTGTGGCTAACAATCACCTCGGCCGAAGCAAACTCTGCTGGCAAGTCCAAGACACTGGCGAGGCGCAAGGCGTCGTAATGATGTCACTGGTGAGGTGACAGCGACTCGTTGAAACGTCCCAGTATCGGTGATCAGGGAATTGACATCAGCTTCCGGAGATCGGGAGCGGGGGCCCCACCCAGCTGTCAACTCGCACGTGACAATTTCGGTGTCATTAGTCACGTGAAAGCATCGACTAAATAACACCTTTGTGTAAAGCTTTTAGGCGAAGGATGGTAGCAATGGTGGACTTAGCATACCGGGCTCTTTATTTGTAGAATGGGAGAAGAAAGTTACTCTCAGGGAAGTGACACACAGCGTGGGAAATGTGTCAGGCTGAGATTCGCATGAAAGCCGCGGTGCGCACCTGTGACGCCACAAACGCACATCTCATTCGTGTTTGTCAATGATCTCCTTCTTCTCCTCGACTTTAATTTTGTCTTCTTCGGCTGAACACGAACCTGTGGTGGGATCTTTTTCGGTCCCAAAACGGCAAAAATATCGTTGAAGACGATCGACGTGAGCACTCATAGAAAGGGGGTGTGGAAAGGTAGGCCGGCTGGGGCGCTGTTTGGTCGTGTGCTTTGGTGTGCTTCCACTGAAGATTACTCCGCCAGCCGTGGTGGGGGGTGTGTATCGCGAAAAGTAGTGCTTAATCCAAGGTTTAATTTTCATAAATTTAACGTTCGTAAACCGAAAAGTTCGTAAGGCAAGGTGTTTGTAAACCGAGGCCCCACTGTATATATATATATATATATATATATATATATATTTATATATATATATCAGAATCATCTTTATTACCAAGTATGTAGAACACACAAGGAATTTGTTTCCGGTAGATATATAAATATATATAAAATGTATATATATATAAAAAAATACAATACATATTGATTTATATAGCGCTTTTACAACGGCTGAAGCTGTATCAAAGCGCAAAACTATCCTATACAGGAAAATAAAGCAGTCACAAAGATCGTAGAAAATATACTTATTCATTCACTCATTTATTTTCTGGACCACTTTATCCTTACTCGGGTTGCGTGGGGGGACTGACCGCCTATTCTAGCTGTCTTCGGCCAGTAGGCGGTGAGTTATATTATTTTTAAATATTCCGATCCAAGAAAATTTATCGTTCTACGTGAAGGAAATTTGACAGGATTGTTTTTTTAATCCATAAATGGGGATTTGTGTTTGTTTACATCAGTCATCATTCACTTGCACTGTTTCCTTCTCCTGCTTGTCTGCCATTATAAAGGCCCGTCAGCACTTTTACTTCCTACTGCTGCAGTGTAAAAAATCATCAAAGCCACCATGCTGCCTTCAGCTCATTCACGTTGCAAATTTCCGGTTGTCTATTCTGATTTTTTCTTTAGTGTGGTTGTAATGTTGATTTGACTTTTGAATTACGTGTTTATGATGTTTTCAGGCTCCTGAGTTTCCTTTTATGAGTGAATTAGCGTTTGCATGGTCATAGCTTGCAGCAAAACTGCTCCTATATTTGTTCAAGATCCACAGGGTGGCTGCTTTGCATCTTTGATCCTAATTAATGCATGCCTGTGGCTTCATGATAATCAATATGGGTTTGCTCTGGGCCAAATGTTGCGCGTATTGGATGAAATTTAATCTGCTTCTATTGACATCATCTTGTGTGCACCGCAAGATGAAATTTGGCAATGCAAATTTTTACAACCTGAGGATACATGCACATGCTCTCAAACACACACCCACACACACACACACACACACACACACACACACACACAAAGCATGCGTAAAATAAATAAACGTTATAAGATGACTGAAGCTGCCGAACCTTGAATTTGAACAATGCATACTTCATATCGATGTGATTTGAAGATAGAAGTAAACATGACGTTGGAAACAATGTCACTTAGCTATGATATACAAATGAAAAGTTTTCTGGCTCTGGACAGTGAATACTCATTCGATTTTTAAGATATACGTGTACCTTCAATTACACAACTAATGACAAAATTGTGTGCGTTTAAATGAAAATCAATCTGACTTCAAAATAAAATGGACTACTCTACCTCAATGGCAATAATGGAAAGTGTCCTTGAGAGTTTTGAAAGGCGCTTATATATGAAATGTATTATTATTATTATTATTGTTATTATTATTGTGGAAGCAGTCGCTACTAGTGTAGACAACAAACAATTGACCTTTGCATTTTCCTAGTGCGAAAATAAAACATTCAATACCATGGAGCATAGTATATTTTTGAATACATTTGAGAGATATGGCATGTCTAGTGGAGCATATAAATGGTTAAAAAGTTATTTACCAAATAGACGTCAGGATGGCTTTCCTCAAGCGTCTGTTTTTGGCCCAAAACTTTCAATATATTATAGAAATGATATCTGCTCTGTTTCAAAACTATCTAAATGTTTCTTGTTTGCCAATAACACAAGGATCTACTTCTCCAGAGAACATCTGAAACAGCTTCTGATGACTTTGGAAAAAGAATTGAATACATTAAAAAACTGGTTTGAAATAAATAAATGATCACGAAACTGACGGGAAAAAAACAAAGCTAATTGTTTTGGCACTAGACCAAGTTTAAATGATGTTAAATTCAATCAAGACAGAAAGTGTCTATGAAAATACATTTCTTGGAGTAATAATTGATGCAAAACTATGTTGTTAGTCAAATATAGATAATGTCATGAAGAAAATGTCAAAAAATTGCAGTGATCCTGCTCAACAAGAAGCCAGTACACACAATTTATATTATTACCATACATGACCTACTATGTGGAAACGTGCTACAACATAAATACTCATTCTGTTTTCAAACTATGCAAAATATGAATTTGTTATACTGTAAATCCCAAGAATCCACTTCTTAGTAAATTAAACAGTAAAATTATATGATCTGGTTAAATTTAAGATAACTTAATTAATGAACAAAGTACAGAATAAGTTCCTCTGCCATAATCATCGAAAACTGTTTGAAATGAAAGAGTTGCTCTGATTTCAGGGGTCATCGCCTCTTCCAAAAAATCTAAAACAAGAACAGGGACAAACATGAAGCAGTGGTGTGTTTCAGCAACAAGTGTTTATTTGGGCAATCATTTTGGAACTGATCTGAAGAGGCATGAAATCATGTTCTGTGTTCAAAAATACAAAAAAAGTAAAATATAAAAAAATATATATATCAGCTTGAAATTGATAAAATGGCTAAAGGTTATCATTTTCGGAATGTTTGATTGAGTGTAATGTCGTCAAATACTGATTATGACTATGAGAATATAGTGATAAATGAGCGACAGTGTGTGTGATAAAGTAGAGTCTCTATAAGTCATAATGTAGATAGTACATGCTAAGTGTAAGTGCAGCTGGATACATGAGGTCGACTCAATACAGTTACATATCAAATACATATCAAATATTTTTATACTATATTTTAATACTCTCACAATGTATAGTTCTTTTAATTAAACATTTTTGCGCAGTTATACATTTCAGTCTTATGACATTTCTGTTATGCATCGAATACTTTGTTTTTATCTTTTCACCCCCACCCCACGTTCAATTTTTCTGTTGTAGGTGGCAAATTTCCACATTGTGGGACTATCAAAGCCTTTCTGATTCTGATGAATAAGTCTGTATTTTTGTATTTTTCCACTTTCTTTTCATTTTTGTGTATACTCAATGTGATTGATCTTTTTCATATTAAACAAGTTAATAATAATAATAATAATAATAATAATAATAATAATAATAATAATAATAATAATAATAATAATAATAATAATGTATTACATTTTAAGTGACTTAAAATACAGAAGCAACAGATAGGAAAGTACTAGATACCTTTTTTTCTGCTTTTTATTTTTTAAACATGTAATCTGTGCTAAATACGTTTTTTTTTCTTTTTTTTATTATGTTTATTTTTTTCAGAATCAGAAATGCTGTAAAAGTCCCATAATGGGAAATTTAGCAATCTACAGCAGCAAAATAGAAAAGGGTGGAGAGTGGGGGGGTGAAAAGATAAAAAACAAAGTATGCTATGTATGCATAATAGAAATGTCAAAAGACTGAAATGAATTGGTTCATACCATTTTACATCCAAGCTAATTTTAGCCACTTACACGTTCAATAAACAAACATCACCGAAGTCATGGTATGGCTTGGCAAAATACAGACCTTGGCCACCAGGTCAAAAATGACATGATGGAACATTGGGATTTCTGGGAAATGTTGTACAGGTGACTTTTTTAATGTCCAAACTTATAAAGACTTCGAGAAAAATAGTATTACATATTGATTAATATTGATCTCTTTCCTTCCTTGCTGAATCGTGCATGGAGAAATCATCATTAGCATGATCATTTGTCGTCACAGAGTGTGTGTGTGTGTGTGTGTGTGTGCGTGTGTGTGTGTGTGTGTGCGTGTGTGCGTGTGTGTGTGTGTGTGTGTGTGTGTGTGTGTGTGTGTGTGTGTGTGTGTGTGTGTGTGTGTGTGTGTGTGTGTGTGTGTGTGTGTGTGTGTGTGTGTGTGTGTGTGTGTGTGTGTGCGTGCGTGTGTGTGTGTGTGTGTGTAGGGGCAAGTGGAAATGTATTTTTCCTCTATTATTAAAATGACCTTCTCAAAACACTGAAATATTTGCGCATTCTATACTTGCATCGTCCCATAGGACGAAAAAATACGTTTAAAAATGAACCAGGAAATGATATCAATGTTTGTAATGAGTTGTACCTCTCGTTTGGCTAAATAACAGAACAGAGGACACATCTCAGAATCAAGCAGGTGTCCAATTCAAGTGCGCTGCGAGACACGCTATCGTTCCCCAAAAGTATGTCAATTCGGGGAACCGCTTTTGATTCCGTTTTCAACCCCATTATTACACCTATTTGATCTAAACAACAACGCGTACTTCTGAATCCTTCCAGTTGTGTTTTTTTTTTAATAATGAAGTGTAATAATACAGAAGCAGGACTGCAATGTTCTTTTTGTATTACATGACAGCCAGACCAATGCCATAAAACAATTTGTTTGAGAACGAAGTGTGCCTTTTTTGGTGCATGGTGGGGGACTTTCCAGCTTGAATGACTAATTGAAGGAAAACATATTTAATTGACAATCATTTTAGATCACCACCGATAACATCCAATGAGTGCGCGACACGTGTTATCATATAAAAGAAGACTCAAATGAAAGCATGTGACTTGTTTCGCAACCAGCTCATATGTGCGTGTTCATATGAAAGATGTCAGATTGTCCAGCACACCGTGGCCTTGCACTATTGGACGACTCGAGCGATATCTGTGTCCTGCTGACACTTGTTAGACTGCTGAAATTATAGCAGCAGACGTTGGATGACGATCAATTTAGCTTCACTTTCAAATTGGAGCGCTCTTAATTACACGTAGCAGGTTTTCCCTTTGAAATATATTGCGCGTGGAAATGTCTCACCAAAGTACCAGCGAGGAGTTTGCCCATGCATGTTGCCACTCACCGTCCGCGATGCATCTCTGCCCAGGCATTTGGACCACAAATATGTTGATTTTGCTTCAAAATTAGCCCCTTTCTATCCATGTTAGAGTCTTGAGCGCAATCGTAAAGTCGGCATTTCTTATCATGGAGGACGAGTTCTGCTTGCAGGTGCTGTCATGAAGCCCAATTTATTTGTTGGGCAGTGCGGGTAGATGGGCAATGTTCAGAAAGCATCAAATAGCTTACGAGCGTGTCATTTGTTATCTCTTAAAATCACATTTTGCTAGTAGAGATCAATATCGGTGAATATCTCTTTCGTTATATGGTTTTAAATTTTACCCCCTGTATTTCGCTTATTTCTCGTTATAAGTTTTTTTTAAATGAAAACAATGCAGTGAAGCGAAAAACGTCGAATCTGAAAGCAAAATTACACATCAGATGTCCACCCCCCCACCCCCCCTTGCGCATTTTATATGCGGGTGCGACTTTTTAAATATGAACACCATTAAATAAAGGAACGAATGTCAACTTTGGAACAACATCGTCTTCTTTTTTGTCGTTGATGATTATGATCGTTATTGTTGTTATCGTTGTCATTTTGATGAATATCATTTTGCGTGTATATGTCGGGACTCCAACGTTCCGAAAAGTTGTTTTGTTTTTATGCTGTGAACGGAAGACAAAAGCTTCCATTTACATCACCGCTCTAGTGGAGCACAAACGCCGCACAGATGTCACTTCTTAACAGAGCATAGCAAACTTTGAATTAGAATGACCATTCAGCTCTGAAATGACTTTTCTATTTGTTCCAATATTTATTGTGGCCAAGTTGTGAAATATTCATCTGTTGACATTTGCGCGTTGAAACAATTGAAGCTTTTAAAAGTCAGCGTTTAAAGCGGCGTTTTCCTTTTAGCTGCATTTGTTTTATCGGTGGTTTTGGAAGCATGCGGTATTTCGCCCTTGATTTTGGATACGATCAAATGTTTGTCGTTTACCAAGCCAACTTTTGGACCAAATGGAATCACTATAAATCCAACTTTGACTCTTGTCACATGCACTATCCACAATGAAAGTCGGTTGCGATGTTTGCCGTCCGTCGGACTTTGATTGTCGTTGTTGTCATGATTGCACTTTTGGAGTGGCCACCTTAATTGTTTGGTGGGAAGCGGGAGGCGACCCCCGCCACCCAACTGTGCGTGTCCATGCAAAGTGACTTTGAACTTGAACTTCATCTTGGCCATATTGTGGATGTGCGCGCTGCAGTCGTACTAATGAGGCTGCACTAATAGTTTTGTCTGCCTTGATCAGGGCGTCGCCTTCTGTCCGTCTGTCCTTCTGTCCGTCTGCCCGCCCGCCTGTCTGCCGGTTCACGTGCTCCCGTTGAAGGACATGTTCGGTGCACGTGAAAAGTAGGAGAGCAATTGCTTGCACTCAGACGAGAGGCGACGTGGCTTTCATGCGTCCTCGTCGTGCGGTCTCGATGTACGAGAGAAGACGTAAACATGCATTTTACCCGAATGTGACGTTTTGTGCAAATGAGAGCTTTTCAGCAAATAGCTTTGCCATCTTAAAAATAATTACATTTAAAATAGCTCTCTCTTGCTTTGTATATCAGAATCAGAAAACCTTTGATAGTCCCAAAATGGGAAAAATTTCCAATCTACAGCAGCAAAATTGAAAGGGATGTGGGTGAGGGGGGTCAAAGATAGAACAAAGTATTTTATGCACAAAAGAAAATGTCAGGAGTCTGAGATATACAATTGCATAAAAAGGTTCATCAAAAGAACTGTATATAGTGCAAAGTATAAAACTATATAAAAGTATAAAAGCAATTTGATATTTATGTATATATATATATATATATATATATATATATATATATATATATATATATATATATATATATATATATATATATATATATATATATATATTTTGTCTGTATCCATCGATATATCTATATATCGATAGATACAGACAAAATATATTATATTTGGCATTTTCCCGATGCATATTGGTATATGAAAAGCCATTTCAAGTCTTGCCCTTAAAATAATTCATGCGGATTCGCCCATTGGGTGACATTTCCCATCTCCTGCTTTTCTCCTCTTATATTGTAATAAATGTCAATTATTCCAAATGGATGCAGGCGACAAACAACATCAAGACGGTTGCGGTAAGAAAAGAGCTTTTTGGTTTGGTTATTTCCGGTTGTTGTTGTTTTTTTTTTACTTCGCCCTAATGTACAAGTGACGCACTGTTGCTTGCAAGTATCACACCCAACGCACTGCTGCAGTGAGATGACATTTCACGACTCGTTTCTACATTGTCCTCCCGTGTCAATAAATGAGCATCTGTCCCCAGTCAGGCCCCGAATTTCAACAGTCAACCTTGCAACTGAATGACGCTCCCTTGCTGTGCAAATATTGCATCGTAAATGCGCCCTTCTGCTTAATGATCATATTTGCGGCCGATAAGCACACGTGTGCAGGGGTACCCTTTACCTTTGCTGCTGGATATCTTGAAAAAAAGAAGAGCAGATTTGGCTAAACCAGCTGGCCCAAAGCTTCCGGTATATGCATGGTTCGGTTCGCTGAGACAGGCCTTTGCTTTCCTTGGAAAAATGCCTGACTTCTCCTTTTATGTTTTTTTTTTCCTTTTCCTAGTGAAGGGCGGATTTGGTTAGAATCTGTACGCATGCGTGCGTGTTTCCTGTCGGTATATATTTCCCTCCCAAATTCACGTAAGTGTTGGCCTTAAATCCCGCATATTCACAAATTTCCTATGGGAAGATTGCCTTCAATATTAATCAGGATGAATACAGCACGCATATTTGTTTGATGCTTGCGTCGATCATAAATGTCAGAAGTCGAACTGATGTTCGACACAGCTCGGGAAGTCGCAATGGCGAAATACACACCCCAAATATCAAATGCGAACATGATTCCCCCCCCCCCCAAAAGAAATGACATCAGACGTTTGATGTACTGACCATCGTTTATTCTTGAGTTTTGTAACACATGCACGACACACACACACACACACACACGGAAGAATAAACATGTATAGGCGGATGACGTCCCAGCGACTTTTTCCTTATGAGCGTGTTGATGTGCAATCCATTCGCCAAGGCGGGGTCAGAGGGCGTCAAATTTTTCGTGCTGTTATTCGTGCATGTGATGTGCCATCCAGCTCTTGAGTTGCCGTGGGGAGGGAGGTGGCGACTGAGTGACTGAGTTATCGTTCTAGTTTTTTATTCTGCTTCGACAATGCAACTTTCATTGTGACCTTCGCTTACAACCCCAAATATAGAAAGCATACAGTACATATGAGACACGTGCTTTGTCTTATTTGCAAAAGTTTGCCTGATTTTCAAAATCATTCGCACACACCAATTGTCTCACATCAGATGAGTCCAAATCTAAACGTGGGGACGTCTGTAAAATACGTCAAATGTGAAGTTTGGGCCTCACTGTCGTACAGACTGTATTTCTGACGTGTACTGATGTGTCGTGCAGACGACGCGCATGGCAGTGCAGGTCGTGGTGGGCAGTTTGGGAGATGATTGACGATGAGCGTGTGTGTCTTTTGTCTGCAAGGAGCCATCGCCGCCTCTCTTAACTTGAACTTGGACTTCGGACGAGACGCGTCAGGATTTATTTGCTCTGCTCCCAGGCTGCACATCACCCCATGCGGTGGCGACGACGACTGCCGCCATCTTCGTCCCCCCTCTCTCGAAGGCATTCCATGGAGTGCACCAGACCCTGAGGCTCAAATAGGACTGAATGTTGACCACCATCTTGCCGTCTTCAATCGAAGGCGCTGCGACACTCCAATCGCCGTTTGGAAGGGTGATCAGCACATATTTGCTCATGAATGTGATTGTGCTTGTGAATATATTTGGGGGAAGGGGTTGGCTCTTTCTTTGCCTGGTTTTCACACCCCACTCATGTAACAACACGACCTGCATATAGAAGTGAACATTCTAATAATATTCAATCTAGTTTTATCTAGAGCGACTTTACCTTGCACATGGATGGGCGAAATATTGAAAATGTGTTCCACGATGTGCCTTTCACGTGGATCAGACACGTTACATGGACACTACTTATTCGTTCTGCCACTGCTGCCACGTTTACAGACGTGTGTGTGTGTGTGTGAGTGCGCGCGCGCGCGTGTGTGTGTGTGTGTGTGTGTGTGTGTGTGTGTGTGTGTGTGTGTGTGTGTGTGTGTGTGTGTGTGTGTGTGTGTGTGTGTGTGTGTGTGTGTGTGTGTGTGTGGGTGTAAGTGTTCCTAATGTTGTGGTCCTGGAGTGGAAAACAACATATAGGCCTGGTGAGCTTCAGTGGAATAGTGCTTTTTATTATTTACACCCCTCCCCCCCGGTATTATTTCAATCATATTTATCCAAACATCCCCGCTCAACCCAGAGCTACTTGAGAGTGTCTGTTTGATAAATTTAAATAAAACACAGCAAGCATATTTTTGTCAACACTGATTGTCAAAGCTTATGTGATGCTTATTTGCGAATATGTTGTTTTTTTTCTTAAATGGTAGCAGGAGTGGCTGCTTGCATGTTTATAAGATCGAGCCTGTGTGTGTGTGCGTGTCCATCCAATCATTGGAACATTTAAGTAATATATCCTAAATTAATCCATTGTATTGCATTGTATATAATCCATTGAATATTTTCTCCGTATTTTCCACGTGTTGCATATTTACAGTCGAATTATACATACTCTACATTGTCATATTTTTTTATGATGACAACTAATTGATTGCAATTTGAAGCAAAAACGTCCGAGACTTCTAAGAACACTTTACGTCTCGGCGAAAGTCACTCAGCCGTTGCCTCTGGGCTGTACACTGCATGGCATGTTGTGTAAAAAAAATGTCGCAGCACATTGTCGAAAGGTTTTGGATCAAATTGAAACGAGATCAATCGGAAATCTAATGAGTGCTTCTACGCTGGGCTCGTTCTCCCCTGCGCCACGTTGCAACTCTCGTGCGTGACAAGACGCGTGTCCTTGAACCGGTTGGTGACACAAACATCCTGTAGATTTTGGACGCACAAATAAATGGAAAGAAACCATTTTTTAGGTCATATAATTTTGTCTGTCATCGGCATGTGTTACACTAGTGGCCACGCACGCGAACCACAACGGTGCACCGTTGGAGGCCCAAAGCGTTTTCCCAAATATTTGGGCAATATCCCAACTTCCTCTGACTTGGATGTGCGCCATTAAATTGTGGGGTTTTTCAGAACTGGGTTGGCTTGATATGTGGTCAGGAGAAGTTCTTGTGCAACGGGAAGACACAAGCACACAGAAAAGAACAAGAACACCAACAACGATACACGCACACGAATTTTTTATGCATTTGATTCTCCTGCATATAAGTCCCCACTTTTTTTGGGTTGATATTTTTCATTTGATCTTCAGTGCATACTGTGCATTCTTGTGCGGGCCCATGGTACCGGTTTGATGAACGTTTTTGACAATTAAAAAAGTGCAAAGCGCTCAAATTAGACTCGACTGTGTTATTTTGTTAGTGAGTTGTTTTTAATCAAAAGAGAAAATAGTTTCTAATCATTTCAAACTCCCACTTATGATTTTAAAACCAGATCCGTGACAAAGAGGCGACCTCTGCCACCACATATTCGGTCCACCTGCATAATGTAATGCGACTGAAATGTCCAGACGATAACGTTTCATGTGAATACAAGCCGGCCTGCTCATAGCATAATGTTACCATACTGATGCCATGACTTTTTTCCCCATGGTGGGACTATTAAACTCTTTCTGATAAAATGAGCTAACCAAAAACATACATTTTAGAATTGAAACTGCGATTGAAGAACCCGACGACTATGTCAATCCAACGTGATGCTGATACAATCGTGATTAAACGAGGGTGACCCCTTATTCGAATATTTGGTCTTGTACGCTCGTCTACGTTGTGATGTGAGTGAAAATTACCAAGAAACTTAAAATTGGTGACAAACTTACTTTTGATAGTCACACTTGTGGATGCCTCTGCTCTACTTGAATTCTTATAAGCTATTTTTGCCGCTCAAAAATGGCATCCAATGTGATCAGAAAAGTAAAATGAAAGTCGCAGTCACACACACCACAGCAAGGGCACTGACGTGCAGTGGTCTGTATTTCCCGTAAAATGAATATGGTCAGTTTGTGTTCATTCATTCATATAGAAAAAGAGAGGCCCCTACAACATTTTCCCTCATTGCTCAGCGCCCATCTACGCGGGTTTGTATGTGTGTATACATTGATGTGCGCTACGTATTCATCGAAGACGTCGATCGGTTGCGTGTTGACTACCGAGAGTATAGCAAGCAAACAAGGCGCCACACTTGTGGACGCCTCTGCTCTACTTGAATTCTTCTAAGCTATTTTTTGCAGCTCAAAAACTGAGATTTCTCTCAGTTTGTGAGACGTGTGCACATACAAGTGGAATTCTCTCCACGCGCAGAGGACAGAATTGACGAGTTTTTGTTGTTGTTGTTGTTGTTGTTGTTGTTGTTGTTGTTGTTGCAAAGAGCCGTGCAAAAGAAATCATGGTCATGCCGTCAAACTTCCTGCGAGGGTAAGACCCATGTAGACAGGCCTTGAGGGGTGCATGGACGACCCCCCTCCTCCCCTCACCCCCTACCATCCCCATGCATGACGCAGTCCCTCTGCAAGGCCATAGCGAAGTTTGCTTCTTAGCTTGTTTACGAGATAGTCCGAGTTGCTGCTTCACGTGTCTGAAATGCAAGGTACAATGAAAAGACACGCACATGCACAATGTGGCAATACGTCGTGGCAATCTAATGCACTTTCTTAAAGATATGGGGCTTCACTTTCTAACTATTTCCACGATAAAACAACGGGCATGTGTTGCGACACTGACCGTGTCCGATGAGCGTTCGTCAGCGCATATTTGCTCTACATTCGTGAAAATCGCAACTTGCATTGATGTCAGATGGCAAACCTGTTGCAGACTGAATCAGAAAAGGCAATTTGCATTTCAAATCACGAGGAAGCGGCAGCGTCTCCCGATTTGCTTGGTCCATAGTCATGTGCGTCAATATCCATTCGTCCAATGTATTCGGCTCTAAATTCCTTTGAGATTGTTGAGAACTGAATTGTAAACATTACAAAACAGAATTGGGCAAAGGAGGGGGGGTCCTTGTTTCCATCTTCAAGTGTGTGTTTGTTGTTGTTTTTATCGTCATTGTTGTTGTTCTGTTTTTCTTGTTTTGTTTTGTATTCACAATTACAATTAAAAACCATGCTACGATGCTAATGCATTAGCATCGTATCATGGTTTTTAATTGTTGTATTGGAATATTATCTCTTTCTGCTCTCGCCTAAATTCTCGCAAACATTACCATTGCTTGGTGCCAGGCAGTCATTTGCTTTGGCTATTTTGAATTTATCAAGGAGGGAAAATATTTATCTATATATGTATCTATGTGTGTGTGTGTGTGTGTGTGTGTGTGTGTGTGTGTGTGTGTGTGTGTGTGTGTGTGTGTGTGTGTGTGTGTGTGTGTGTGTGTGTGTGTGTGTGTGTGTGTGTGTGTGTGTGTGCGTGTTATGTGTGTCCAATGTGTGTATCCTATGTGTGTCTTATGTGTGTGTATCTTATGTGTTTATATTGTGTGTACCAATGTGTGTATCTATGTGTGCATCTATTGGATTGGATTAGATGGGATTGGATATGCCTTTATTAGTCTCACAGTGGAGAAATTTACATTTCACAGCAGCAAAGTCAAAATCTATGTGTGTATCTATGTGTGTGTATCTATGTGTGCATCTATTTATGTATCTATTGCTGTATCTATTGGTGTATCCATGTATCTATCGATGTATCTATTGATGTATCTATTGATGTATCTATTGATGTATCTATTGATGTATCTATCGAAGTATCATTGATGTATCGATGTATCTATCGATGTTACTATCGATGTATCTATAGATGTATCAATGTATCTATCGATATATCAATGTATCTATCGATGTATCAATGGATCTATCTATCGATGTATCAATGGCTCTATCTCTCGAATGGCTCTATCTATCGATGTATCGATGTATCAATGGATCAATGGATCAGTGGATCTATGGATGTATAGATGTATCAATGTATCAATCCCTCCCTCCCTGCCTCCCTCCATCCGTCTATCTATCTATCTATCTATCTATCTATCTATCTATCTATCTATCTATCTATCTATCTATCTATCTATCTATCTATCTATCTATCTATCTATCTATCTATCTATCTATCTATCTATCTACTTACCTACCTATCGACCAATCCATCCATCTATCTCTCATCTGATGATGGACTAAAATAAATATTTTGGTGCACGTTTTATCCTTAAAATTGTGGCATTTACATTAAAACATTAATAATAATCTTCCATTTGATTTCTAAGCGTCTTTCAAAACTCTCAAATATTCTATCTTCTTGATGATTAGGATTTGCAAACCCAATATTATCTTAAAATGTAATTGTGAAAACCAAAATGTCTACAACGAAAAAACTCCCACGTGAGAGCAAAAATGCCCTTTTTGGTAAGAGCAGGGGGAAAATGGTTGTTGGCAAGAGCTTCGTGACTTGCTATAGTGGGAACGTTTGCAGATCAACTCGTGTTGATATACCGTTGCCTTCTCACACAGCAGCAAATGTTCGCGAGTTAACGCCTGGACGGAACTAGTTCGCATCGTGTGAAGTTCATTCTTGTCCGTCTAGACTCTAGACTCTGATTACGACCTTGTTTGTCTGCGTTTTTTACCTTGACCTTGGACTTCCGTGCAACTGCCGCCTATGCGCCCTTCATGCTTGTGTTTTTTCCTTAAGACAAAAGAGCTTTAGTCTCTCTCCTCAAAAGGACACGGGGGCTCTCCTTCCTTCGTGTCGTGCACGCGCACACTACAGCCACATTTCTCATGACAACTGAACACAGAAAAAAACAAAAAAATCTGACAGAGTCGCGTGGTTAACCGGTCTGGCTGCTTCTTTGATACCGGGAGTCAACCCGACTAAAATGCTCATTTTGCAAACAGAACCCTGAGCATTAGCTTAGTTCTTATTCGACAAAACTTCCAGTCCAAAAACCAAGCCGCCAGCTCCATATTAATGCTCAAAACTTTGCAAATCAACGCCTCCACGTCAGCAGATACATGGCGAATTTTCTCGCTTGCCTTTTTTAAAACTGTCACGCCGGTGAATTCAACCCGAAAAAGTATGTTGCAAAATACTTGTGCACTTTGAGAAGGCAGTCTATTCCAGACACAGTTCGTTCCTTGATCGTATTTTCAGGGAATGGTGGGGGGGGGGGGTTATAATCAGAACTCCAACAGTTTGAATGCAGGGAAAATGCAGGCTCTTTTTTTCACAGCTTTCTTGACCCAAACAAAACACGAGTCCTGCTGCCTAGTCAAGGCCTTAACATTTTTTTCAAAACTTTCGCTGCCGGTAAAAGAAAAATGCACATAGAACAAGTATTTTTCTGCGTACACACACACACACACGCACGCACGCACCCCCCCCCCCCCACACACACACACACAGACACACACATGCACTATTATGACTTGCAAAAATGCATTTAAAATACATATATATCAGCACGACATACAAGATTATATCTCTCCAAAATAATCACGTTTCGTGTTTTATTTTTGCAGGTTTTTCTTTGGAACCATGCTATAAAATGGCTGCATAATCCTGACTCCTATCAGTCGATTTACGTCTGTATAAATACACCGAATTTGTGACAGATTTTTATTTCAGATCAGTTAAATGTTTTTAAAATTTGCGGTATTTAATCAGGACACAGACTTTTTTCTTCCGAAAAATGTTGAGATCAACTGAAGACAGACGTCAAAGTCAAATAACATTTGCACAGTATAAATCGTATTTTCAATGAATTCAATTATATATATATATATATATATATATATATATATATATATATATATATATATATATATATATATATATATATATATATATATATATATATATATATATATTAAGAATAGTACGTACAATTCTATGTATTTGCTAGATTTCTGCTTATTTTTCGAGCTAAATGAGTCACCAAGGTGGCCCTATTTGTTTCCTCAAAGGTATGTTTTTTTTTCGTTTTGTTGTGTTTTTTTCCAGTGTTGGAGTGGACGCCTTAGTCATCTCAACAGGTACACAAACTGTGACGCATTTCCAGAAGCGTTTAAGATGAATCAGAATCAGAAAGCCTTTAATCGTCTCACAATGGGGAAATTCAGGGTTGAATCCTGAAAGTGAAGTGTGTATATTGAAGCTTCGCAATGTTCAAACATCTTACGGTCCTTGTTAGTTTGAAAGACGACTTTGGAAGACGATGAATTAACAAAAATCGCATGTGTGTTTCTTCAACACTGTCTGCGCTGAATCCTTTCCCTCCGCGAGTGAGTTTGGAAATGCACTTTTAGCGGAGTGAGCGTGAAAAAAGTGCTCGAAGTGAGAAGCGCTCACCGCCATTGCTGCTTCTTGCCTATTCCGGCCTTCGTCGGTGCTGGGAAGCCGGCTAAAAGGCACAGATTGTTTTCATTTTGCGCTCCCTCCAGCCTGCCCTCCCCCCTCCCAGTGTGCAAACTTGCCTTTAAGGGAGTGAGGTTGGCCGCTCGGAGCCAATGGCAGCGCCGCGAGGCTCGCAAAGGGAAGAGCTGACACACGAGCCAGTGGCTCTTTAAAGGGCTCGCCGGCTAACTGGCTCACTGAGGCTTGTGTGCGCGGAGGCGAGGACCTGTTAGCGTATCACGTGCCACATCCTTAATGAAGTGGACACACGAGGGGCGCCCGCGTGCGCATGCGCCGGGTGCAAAATGTAGTTGGAAATGAGGTGTCCGTCCTGGAGAAGTCGACTTTTAAAAAGCATCGGCAGCCCCTGATATGACGACTTCGCTGCTTGTGCACCCACGCTGGGCGGACACCTTGATGTACGTTTATGAAAAAAGCCCGAATGAGAGCGGGCCGACGAAAAGCCAAACAATGGAGGGACTGAGCGGCAATTGCCCCGCGACCCACTGCAGGGACCTGATGTCGCACCCCGCCCTGGGACGGCACTCGGGCACCATCGCCACGCACCACCAGAGCTCCGTCTATTCGGATATTTCCTCGCCGGACCCGGCTCGCCAGTGTCCCGCCCCGCAGTCGTCCTCGGGCGCCTCGCTGGGTTACGGCTACCCGTTCGGGGGGCCCTACTACGGCTGTCGGCTGTCCCACTCGCACAACGTCAACTTGCAACAGAAGCCGTGCTCGTATCACCCGGCGGACAAATACGCCGAGCCCACCACGGCGCTGCCCAGCGACGAGCTGGCGAGTCGGCCCAAAGAGTTTGCCTTCTACCCGAGCTTCGCCAGCTCGTATCAGGCCGTCCCGGGATATCTGGACGTGTCTGTGGTGCCCGGCATCAGCGGCCACCCCGAGCCGCGACACGACGCCCTCATCCCCGTGGAGGGCTACCAGCACTGGGCTCTCTCCAACGGCTGGGATGGGCAGGTGTACTGTTCCAAGGACCAGACGCAGTCCGGCCATCTGTGGAAGTCCCCATTTCCAGGTAAAGCACACGTGCAATGTCGCCTTCCTCCTCGTCGTGATTTTATTTAGCTTTTTAATGCTGCTGTTGTCAGTGGTGGTAGTGGTGGTGCTAGTGGTGGTCGTGGTGATGGTAGTGTTTCCCCCTCCATCTTACATTTTTCTTATTGAGCTGTTTTTTTTTAACGAGTGGACACGTTTTACACTGTGATTTGTGTCTTCAAATTTTAATGTGATCGCTCCCATTCAACTACAAAATCCATTCAAACACACACACACACACACAGTTTCCACGAAGGTGCTAGCCAAACCAACACGTCCCCCAGCCTCCATGAATGTATTTCGCGAGACGGACTTTGCTCTCTCAAGGCTTCCTTGCTTCGAATTGTACCCAACCTCACATCACGCTGGTTATCGGAGAGAAAAAAAATGATAAAAACTCGATGGCAGTGCACTACATGGCCTGACCTACGAAAGCAAGTTGCTGAGGTCATGTGATGGATGAACACAAGTTGAGTTCAGTCACGCAGAAGAAGCAAGAGCAGGGCAAACCTTTGGCCCTTTATGACAAGATAGCGACTAGAAGCTTGTTTGGACTATGCCAATAAACCTCAACGCGCTGTGATGGCTTGCATACATCAGGACCCACTTGTGTTACACACACACACACACACACACACACACACACACACACACACACACACACACACACACACACACACACACACACACACACACACACACACACCACACACACACCACATGCACACACAATTTCCAAGAAACGTTCATCGGATCACCTGCCTTATTGTAAACGATGAATTTGCCCACTCGTGTCAAATGGCTGATAATCATGTAGACAACTTTTTGACTCTAAAATGGCAGCATCTGTGCTGTTTTGATAATGTGAATGAAAAAAAAAACATAAATAAAAGCATAAACAGTCGCCTCCGTAAATAGACTGCAAAATGAGAAACGCAAAGCAGATTTGTTTAGTTTAGTATTTTCACTAGCAACCACTGTTTTTGCTTTAAGATGACTTTGCCAGGATGCACCCATTTCGTTGGCGAGGGTCTTTAACGCTGTCATCAATTTAGAAGACCATTTTCCCTGGTCCACGAGACTACATACAGTTTTACAACAATCGTGTCAACCAAATACTATATATTTATTTTTAATTCTTTTTTATATCCTGTTACATTGGACGGAATATGTAGATATGACGTCACAATGTCCACGTTTCGACTTTTGAAGCTGTTCATATTAATTTCACGGGCAATCCAGATTTCAAACGATTGAAAACTCGAATGAAAGTGCTTGTGAAGCGCTTTGGTGCAAAAAGGGTCTTTTAGATGGCCGCAATATGGTGGCGTGGATAACGTGAAGGCCTCGGGTCGCTTCACGACTCGTTGTTTGTGCTTGACGGTGTTACCCACAATTCCTTGGGACACCTCGATGCACAAATCACACGCCATTGGTTTAATTTGAGCTCACCGGGTTTGACATTGACGTGTAGCATACAGAAGGTATTTTGTCGTGATATGAACTACAGACAATCGGTCTTTAGTCTACGTTATTTTTTTCAAAAAACAACGTATCTCGTTATGTGATTCAGCCGTGTATGCAAATAATGTGCGCCGGGACTCGTTAGATGAACGATCAAGCGGCTTCGTCCGCCCGTTTGCCTTCGGCAGTCAGGTAATGTTTTGCGCGTGTTATTGGACGCGTGTTTGACCTTGCCCTTGTCTCCTTGTGTCCGAATGCAGATGTTGTGCCGCTGCCGCCTGAGGTGAGCAGTTACCGGCGCGGCCGTAAAAAACGCGTGCCTTACACCAAGGTGCAGCTGAAGGAGCTGGAGAAGGAATACGCGGCCAGCAAATTCATCACCAAAGATAAGAGGAGACGCATCTCGGCCGCGACCAATCTCTCGGAGCGTCAAGTCACGATCTGGTTCCAGAACCGGCGCGTCAAGGAGAAGAAATTCGTCAGCAAATCCAAGAACAATCACCTGCACACCACTTGAGGAGCCGGCGGTGACCTGCTGCGTCGCTTTTACCTCCGCTTGCGGGAAGAAGACGGAGAGCAACGAGCATCTTGCTTTTGTTTTTAAGTTCACTTCCATCTTCATCAAAATAACACACGGCCCGACCGCTTTCAACTTGGAAGACCAAGTCTCCCAAAAAACTGTGAAAATACCCAAAATGGACTCCATCTTTGTTTTATATGACTGTATATATATATATATAAATATAAATATATAATATTTAAAACGATATATGTAATTCAAAGTCTTGCGTGTTTTTTTTTCTTTTTTTGATGATCAAGAAGATGATGGTGATTATTATTATTTTCATAATTCTCTCAAACCAAATAAAAAAAGGACTGATGACGTTTTTAAAAAACATGACTGATGTTTTCTGACTTTAATTTGATTGTTGATGCTTTTTTTAAATCGCCATACGGACAGGAATGCTTGGCACTTCATGTCATGTTGCACCCAAAAAGATTTTAACACCCTCAACGATAAAATAAAAATATGATCAAGAAAAAGAGGAATATTTGGGGTGAACTGTTCTATTCTTTTTTTTTGCCCCGTTGAATTCAAAAGCGATGATCATCTTCGCGGAACTGTTTGTAATTCTTAGGCTGCGATGTTGTTTATCTGTGTAGTGCAATGCCTTTTTTCATTATTTAAATTCATGTTACGTATGGCCGAAGTGTATACTCGAGTATCCAGTGCCTGTATGTTCTCTTTTTTCTGATTTCTCTTCGTTTTTTTTTGTTTGTTTGTTTTGTCAAGAAGGACTCTGTCATGCATCTGCAATGATTGTAAAGCATTAAAGTCAGTGAGTACTACACCTGGATGCACACGCCTTTTATTCGTCGCGCCGAGCTTGTAACTTTGCTGCACTATGCCGTGACGGTCTCATAAATACACGATGATGACGATGATCAACTATTCCAATCAGTCAGCCGCTGCATGGCACACACGCTCTTTGCTTGCTGCAGCCTGTGGCGTGCGCGCACGCTTTCGCGCGTGCTCGGAGATGAAACAGATGAATCCAAAGTCTTCCCCTGCGGTTATGATTAGCTGGCCGGCCTGCTGGCGCCTTACGACGTCTTGTCGCTCGTTTTTGCAGAGAGGCTGAACGATGCACATTTTCCAGCCGGACATATTTGTTGGGTGCACATCCTCTGAAATTAGCCGCATTCCACACACTCTTGCCTTTCTTGTTGATTTAAAAATACATTTTATATCGTAATCGGGGTTATTATGATTATTCTCATTACTATTCTCGTTTTTTACGATTCTGATTATTATTTGGCGATTTGTTGATTGACATAGTACAGACGATTATTTTGGTTCCTGGAAATTAAATTGCTGTAAATGTGCAGAAAACGACGAGTAGCAATTTGTATTTCTACATATTTTCTTTTTCTCGTGTTTCTCTGTTGTAATTGGCTTTTATTTTCCAGTTGGCTTTTTTGTGCATTTCTTGTTTTAAATGACAAAAACGGAATCGTGACACAGTTGCGGAGTTGTACACACGCATTGTTTGATTTTTGGACGACAAAATATATTGGCCACGTATTCATAACAGCAGGTGATTTATTTGGATTTTCAATGACATTTTTAGATATATTTGGAAACCGTTTAGACATTTTTCCCCTTTGTGGTAGAATTTCCATTCCGATTCAATTCAAGATTAAAATGTCGACGAATAGACGCCATTGAGACTCGAACTCAACACAAGAATTATTTTCGCACAAAGCACACCAAAAAGTGTTCACTGTTGTTCTTTAATCGGTTGTTGTTTCTTTTAACTAAAATGCACCGTGGTTTTATTTAATAGGCTGGGAAAAAAACAAATGCAACGAGAGTTGTTTTCGGTTTGAGGAAACGTGTTTTACTACCAGCACAGCCCCCCCCCCCCCGGTTCTTAAATGTCAACTTTGAGGTATAGAAAAGTAGGAAGTTTGTGTGCCGTCTCGCCACGGCAATTTCAAGCATGCAACTTTAGATGAGTTGATGTTACCTATTTTTTCATTTGCGCTTTTTATTGGTCTGAATAATCGATAAGTGTTGGGCGTGATGACTATTTTCCTGCCTGCGTTTATTTGATGAGTGAAATGTAGCGACGTATCCCGTTGGAAATAAAATAAGCTGTCATTATTGCCGAGTTGCAATCTGCTTGGCCATTTGTTGCCTGCCCCCCTTTACCCCCGGCCCCCCAATCTCACCGGATCGTCTTCGGTTTGTTGACTGCCATTCGAGATGTGGTTGCTTTTTGACGCTGCACTTTTGAAGCAGTTGTGCGAAAAAGTTGTGGCTTTTACCCTTGACCATGACTATGCAGTCACTTTGACCTTGACATGGCGGCAGATTGTGCATAATAAATAGAAGGCTGGACACCGACGCAGGCGGTTTGTTTGTGGCCAAACAAGGTGTTATTTCCCCGTCTAGACAGACGAGCTTAATGGCATGCCATAAATGCATAAAAAGGGGGGAAGTAAGGCGAAATCCTCTCGACGCTTTTCTAACCATCACTTCGGGGCCTTCCATTAACATTTGGTCTCTGCACTTTTGTATTTTTTGCTCTCCTGACAGAAGTGCTCTCACAAGTGCTTTTCGTCTGCCGAGGTGGACACCGTGGAGCACTACGCAGACCCGAAACGGCCATGGCGGCGACGAGGGGACTTCGTGACGTCGTTCCTGAAGCGAATCGCCAGTCAAGGTACCAAGTTGCTCTGTTTTTTTCTTCTCCTGCAGCTTCGACGTGGCGGTTTTGCTTCGCTGCGTCTCACAAATGGCGCTAAGCACTTTGAACAGCTTCGAGGCCAATTTCAAGTCATGTGATATGCTTGTCCTTATTCGTATAGTTTTTTTCCTCCCGAATCCCGCAGTGTGTTATATTTGCATAGTTATATTCAAATTATAACGTGTACAAAGTTGTTGAGCAATTGAGCTGCAAATATTTTCGCAAGTCGTATCAATTAGCCACATCACCCGAATGAACATTTGTTTATCTTGGAAGACTCCCGTATGTATTTTGTGGCATTATAAATTGCCTTAATCAAATATTGTACAAGTTTGATTGCCATAAGCAATACCAAACTCAAGTTTGGGACGTTAAAAATGTTCTTTCTCCTCCTCCCCCCACTATGTAACCATTTCATGTGCACCTGGAGCACGCGGGTGCTCAGGCGCAAAAATAAAATAAAAAAAACAAAACAAAAAAACAAATGAATTTTAAAAAATAGAATAAATGTGTAAAGGTTGAAACATGCTATATGAGGGCTCGTGGTAACAGTATTGGTGAGAGTTTGTTTGCTTCCCAAACAATAAATTTCACCCTATCAATTTATGTGATGAGCTTCAAAATGAAACTGGTCCAGGTTGTGCCTTATACTTGCTTACTCAGTCTCATTTTCTTTTATTAACGACTGCTAGTAGCATTTCTCTCTCTCTCTCTCTCTCTCTCTCTCTCTCTCTCTCTCTCTCTCTCTCTCTCTCTCTCTCTCTCTCTCTCTCTCTCTCTCTCTCTCTCTCTCTCTCTCTCTCTCTCTCTCTCTCTCTCTCACTCACTCACTCTCCCCCTCTCTCTGTTTGTGTGTGTGTGTGTGTGTGTGTGTGTGTGTGTGTGTGTGTTAGGGAAAGAGGGGGCTGAGGGGGTAGAGCTGCAGGTCTTGTACGGGAGCGATGAAAAGGGGGCTGATAACCTCTGGTGGCGAGCAAGGGAAAATATCAGGAAGTGCTGCCTGCTGCTATGCAAGCAAAAAAATGTCAGCCCTGCACAGTGGTAGTTTGTTCGCTTGGTGTTTAGCTTTCTTACTTTTGACTTATTGCTAGACTCAGTTGGACAGGGAGCAAAAAAAGAAAAGAAAATACAATAAATATATTTTTTATTTTGTAGAATTCGAGTTCTATTTCATGCATGTGAGATTTCCACACACATTCTACACGGCCACTTGTATGGAATGGCCCTTTTAATATCAATTGCAGTATAGAAATAGGATATTTCTTTTTATACCGCACAATATACTTCACATTGCATTGCCTATTGATTTGTCACTTTTAATTTGAAAATGCATATAAGATCCTTCCACGTAGGAAATTGTTTCATCATGTGTGGGTGGCGTTTTGCATTCTTATTTTAAAGGCTCCACAGTAAGGCTTTTTTTGTTTTAATTTTCAGCATGCTGGCCCCTAACCTGAAATTTTAGTTGCATACGTGTACTTAAAATTGACTTGCTAATTAATAAGCATTAGCACCATTTTGTGTCACTGGATTGGTGATAAACGGGCTTTTTTAGGTTTGGAGCACATGTTTGTCAACAACAAAAACAAATAAAGAATAGTCGTGATTTAAAAAAAAAGAAAGACGATGAAAAAAGAACGAAATTCGCGAAGACTGCACTTACATGAGTTGATGAAAATTATCCTTGCATGGTCTCAAATTTGTGGAGGGAAATGTCTTCATTTCAGGCTGAATTATTATTAATGGTGGCTTTGACGTGCATGCGTGATTAATTTAAATAAACAAATTCGGCTCACTCAAACAAGAATTTACATAACATCACAATATAGTTACCGGATTATGCTGCCATTCATATATTATCACTGAATTCAATTATTGTAGTTTTAAAATATAAAACTGATAAGAATCAGAACGCCTTTAATAGTCCCGCAATGGGGAAATTTGCATTGCACAACAGGCAATTTGAAAGGGGCTGAAAAGATAAAAAAAAGTATTTTATGGACAAAAGAAAATGTCATAAGACTGAAATGTACAACTATACAAAAAAGTTTTATAAAAAGAACTGTACATAGTGCAAAGTATAAAAATATATTAAAGTATAAAAATCATATTTGATATGTATAACTGGATTGACTCGACTAGAAAAGTTTTCCTATCAAAGTGACGGTCAAGTTCAATTGTTTATTTTGCGTTCATTTATCGGCAAATTGGGAACAACTTGAGAATGGGGGGCTCCTGTATAAAGCTCATGTTCGGACTCTGGTCCAAATATATTTTTTGATGCATATTATTTGAAAAACTCGTGTCTTGCTGATACGCAGTGTGGTTGCTGTCATGGGACACGTTCGTCGCTTATTCCAGGTGTCTTTTTCAAGTGAAACTAACACTTGCTGCTAGGAAGTCTTGGAGGGACCTTTAAAAAAGGCAAAAGGGATTGCCCAAGGCCATAACAACCTGCCTGGTTGAATCAAAGAGAGAAAATGGAGAGAAAGGCCCTTTGTTTTGGGGGGCTATTGCCCTGTCTGGCCACCACCAATGGATTCCAGCAGGCTAATTCCATTATCGAGGCGACGCTGTACTAGACAGTGACCTTGACTGTCTCTATGCTCGATATGCTTGGCCCCCCTTTTTAAAATCCAGCCCCCCCTCCCAAACCCCCTAACGAGAGCAAAAGGCAAATGGGTTTCTGCCGGGGAGTTTAGCATGACATCATTCCGAGAGTGCGGGAGATGCCCCGAGCGAAGGCAGCCGTCGCACTGGCTTGAAAGTCAAATTTGCGGACGTTTTGGGGGAGCAAAAGAAGCAGCAGCGGAGGAGGAGGACGCCCAACGCCGGCCCTCTTCCGTCCAAGGTAAAGAGGCGACTTGAGCATTCGGCTCGACTCACGCTGCGAGCCCAAGTAGCTCGTGTGGCTGCTGACTTGCTCCTCATGGAGGCCACGTCACACTCCATTCTTTGGCGTTTTTTGCTATAGATGTGTTATGACAATTGAGCTTGACGCGACACACCAGGACGCCGAATTCGCTGTGATGAAAAATATCCGCAGAAGCAGTAGCGGCGTAGCTACCTATTTGAAATCTACACGTAAAGCCTTTTTGAAGTACACTGTGTGTTTATTTACTTTGCTGCAATGAGATAAAACACCAGGTTTGAAATTTTAACTGGTTTCCCAAAAAAAGGTTTTTGCATAACACCGTATGAGCACGTCAGGATCGCTTTGGAAAGAAGGAGCTCTCACATCATTGTTAACGACTCACTGAAACCCTGGAGTTGTTGTTCGAGGTTTTTTAAATTTATTATTTTTTTTTTATTCATTCTTTGCATTTTAAACGTATCACGTGACTGTAGAGTGCCATTGAGAGTTTATGAATGAAAGGCGCTTACAACTAAAATGTAATAATATTATATACAGTTGATGCTTTATGTGCACCAACTTGTTCATGCATACACAGACTCTCTCTCTCTCTCTCTCTCTCTCTCTCTCTCTCTCTCTCTCTCTCTCTCTCTCTCTCTCTCTCTCTCACACACACACACACACACACACACACACACACACACACACACACACACACACACACACACACACACACACACACACACACACACACAATAAACACACACGCATACAATAAACATGCGCGAGGAAACACACATTGGCATAGCACAGACTTGTAACATCAAAGTAACATTCCTCATCATTTATCATCGCTAGTCAACCCGTATGTCGAACATTTGTTTCTAAACTTTGACCATTTTGTTTATTTTGAGTTCAAAACCAAGTTCGGGCCACCGTGAACTTGGCTTCGTCGTGCAAAAGCGCGCCGCTTACGGCGATTATATTGTGTTTAAAAAAAATACCTATAGCTTCTTTAGCTTTGATTTAATTACGTTTATTAACGGTGTAGTTTGGCATTAATTCGTAACAAAATGGCTGTTATGTGCAATATTTGTATACAACTTCACTGGGCAATTGTGCAGTTGTTGCAGAATAATTCTGAAGGGTGCGAGTGGATTCTGTGGGCCTGGCTGTGCAAGTTGCGTGCGAATGTTGGTGCGTGTTGGGAACTTTTATGTTCATGATAGGGCAAAATCATTACTGATCTTTTCTTTTTTCTCCATTTTCTTTCTTGCTGCTATTATTATTATTATTATTGTTTTTTTTTTATTCAAGATGCTCAGATTTTTTTGTGTGTGGAGAAGCGACTCCACAAATCAACTAATTAACGCAGACGGAAAGTCTGAGTTAGGTGTCCCCTGTTATCCTGTAAAAATCATATAAAAGAATTGCGAGAAGGGCTAACAATCCCACCAGAGTTAGTCGGGGGGGGGGGGCTTTATTGGAGTGATCTGTTAAACTTGTTCATGTGAGGTGTGCTATAGAATATACGCTCTTAAAGAAACCTTATAGACCCCCCCATTACCACACACACACACACACACACACACACACACACACACACACACGGGCAATTTTTTCCCCACTAACTTCAACCTGCTGACCCTCTCTTACTGTAAATACGGCAATGAGCATCAGTCCTTTCTTTTAAAACAAGCTTGTAAAGTTGGGACATCACGTCTTTTATGTGACAAGGAATTCAACCATAATTTTGGTACAAGATGCCACATGCAAAGCCTCATCGAAAAGGGGTGGGGGAGAGGGGATGGGGTGAGACACCGTTTTCATGAGATAGACAGAGCGTTTAACAAAAAAATAAAAACTTTTGCCAGCTTGTAAAAAATATTAAACGACAACGTGGCCAATTCCTTGAGTAAAAAGGGTTTAAAAAGACTAAAAAAAACAGGAATTGGATCTGTTGGTCTCACGATTCAAGTCAAGAAAGAAACAAGCTTGTAGATTTTTTTATAAAAAAGCTTTATGGTATTTTCAAAAAGGCATATAAAGCTCAGCTATAGAGACGTGAATGTTTTGTTTTGCCTGAGACTGAGCGAGTGGGTGGGACCCCGTGGAGCCCAAGTTGGCCTAGACACGTGGTCTGAGGCTGACCAATCAGACGCCCCCCCAGGTTTAACTATGTTAAATGTCAGATTGCAATAAACTAGAAGCTGTTGGTCGGGCCCGCGGAAATGGGCGAGCATAATCTCCTTAATCCGGGCTTTGTGGGACCTTTGGTAAACATCCACACCGGAGACACCTTTTATTTCCCCAATTTTCGAGCCTCGGGGGGACAACTGGCGGGGCTACCGTCTCTTTCCTACCCCAGGAGGGACAACGTTTGCTCCCTCCCGTGGAATCCTACGGAGCCGTGCAATGGATACTCCCAGTCCTACTTCAGCAGCCCGGTCTCCATTAACCCCTCGTTCAACCGCTCGTGCGAGATCAGCAGAGCGGAGGAGGCCAAGTGTTACTACGGCAACGGCGCCAGGGAGACCTGCGGCGGCGGAGGCGGCGGAGGCGGCGGCGGAAGCGCAGGCGGCGGTGCAAGCTCGGGCTCGGGCTCAGGTGGCCTCAAGCGGGAGGACAGAGCGAGGGACACATCCTCCTCATCCCTAACATCAGAGCACGGGATGCACGCCGGCATCGGCGCCGCAGCCGCAGTGGCGGCGGCCGCCTTCGCCAAATACGAGTACGGCAACGAGCAGCTGACGCAGGACCCTCCGTCCTGCCAGTCCATGGAGTCCGACTCCAGCTCGTCCTTACTCAACGAGAGCAGCAAGCCCCCGTCCGGTGACACGCAGAGCCTGGTGTCCCCGGCCAGCCACGCCAACAACATAGCCGTGGGCGGAGGTGGGTGCCGCTTGACATTTCACAAGGGGGCGCGTGGGGCTAAGCAGCTTTTCGTTTGATTTTCTTGTCGTTGTTCGAGTATAGCTTAACTGCACATGCACGAGTGCAGAAAAGCGTCAATTAGTGCGGCAATGTTGTGCAGACTGCAAAAAGGACTTGCGCGGTGCGTACACGCCACTAGGGGTTGCCCTAAAAATGCTCCACACGCCACGAGCCTTTTCTTCTTTTTTTTCTTGGCGTCCCCTCCACGTCGGAGCCCCCCTTTTCCAAAAGACAGCATCTTTGTCACCGTGCTCCCACGCTTGCATGCATGTGACTTTTGTCTTGTCGCAAAGTGGCGCGCCCACGGCTACGACGCACTTTAATTAACCAAAACAAGAAATATATGAAAAAAGAAAAACAGAGAGAGAGAGAGAGAAAGAGATCCGCCCCGCTTCACTGCCTCCAGACTATTTTTCTCTCTCTCACTTTCGCTTGTTTTTAATGACTTGTAAACGGGATTATTATCAGTCGCATGTAGACGAGGCTAATTTAACACGCGGTCGCAGACGTTGGCAAATAAAGACAACGCGGCTAAATTGTCACGTGAATGCAACTTTAACTGCCACAATAAAACTTTTTGCACTACTGCTATATGCCAGAGGAAGATGCAAGGAACACCATCTAGTATTTTGAAAAATATCTCCTCCCATTGCTTCTTTAAAGACGCTATCTGTGCATTCGACGTCCCGTGCAGGAACTAGCTACTTGCTTTTATATAGGCTTAATTTCTCTCGTAGCTAATTTATAGTTAACAGTTAAACAGCTTCTTATTTGTGGCGATTGCTCAATGAAATATTCCGTCGAGTGAGTCGCCAGTAAGCCGACGTGCCTCCAGACTCACCCTAACCTTGGAGGTGACCGTGATTTTGCGTTATGCAGCTCGACATGAACTTGCTCCAAATTCCGTTCTTCCCTCCTCCACCTCCTCCTCACCACCTATGTCTTCTTCCCCATCCAGGTGCCCCCTGGTACCCAATGCACACGCGGACCAGGAAGAAACGCAAACCTTACTCCAAACTTCAACTGGCCGAGTTGGAAGGCGAATTCATGCTGAACGAATTCATCACCAGACAGCGACGGAGGGAGCTCTCCGACCGGCTCAACCTGAGCGACCAACAGGTGAAGATCTGGTTCCAGAACCGCAGGATGAAGAAGAAGAGACTCATGCTAAGGGAACAAGCTCTGGCCTACTTTTAGTGCCCACGCGCTGCTGCAGAAGGTTAATCGGCCAGAGAAAAGAAAGAAAGAAAGAAAGAAAGAAAGAAAGAAAGAAAGAAAGAAAGAAAGAAAGAAAGAAAGAAAGAAAGAAAGAAAGAAAGAAAGAAAGAAAGAAAGAAAGAAAGAAAGAAAGAAAGAAAGAAAGACAGAAAGAAAGAAAGAAAGAAAGAAAGAAAGAAAGAAAAAACGCAAAACTAAAAGTAGCCCAATCTTCTGTGCTCACTCACGTGGTTTTTAAACGCATGCACGGCCTCTGCTTCATCTTTTTTCAAGAAAGTTCTGTTCGAACCAGTCTATGAAATTCAATCATTGCTATCATCGCACTAATTTAGAGGGAGCTTCAGTCAAGTCAACTCCCCAATTTGAGGGAAAAGCAAAGAGCCGAATTTCACCCCCCCACCGTCCCCCCCCCCCAACACCCCCAATTGCTCTTTTGAGCAACATCCAAAACAAAGCTAAACATTCAAAAGGACCGCCAGGACTCGAGTGGTTGCATCCAAGCATCAATCTACTAATGTGATTAAATCGCAGAGGGGGGGTTGCCCCCCTCTGCCCACACACAATCTAGTATAGTTTAGGCTGCGTGGTGTGGGCACGTTCACGGTCACGGGCAGGAAGTGTGCAAGTGTGCAGGAGGACATCCACGCCAAGTCCAACAAATAAAGGCAGGTTCGCCATCTTTTTTTTCGTGTACTTTACAATGATTATGCACATCCGCTGTCATTGTATTGCTTTCTACCTATGGAGAAGTGCTGTATGTACTTTTGTTAAAGGGAGTGAGGAGGGGGCTAATATTTTAGTTGACAGCATATAATCGTCAAATGAAAAAAATCCGTGTCCACAATTGACATCATGGTGCATTTAAGGCCTAGTGGTGTCATTTTCGCCTCCTCCGGGCCTTAAACTGGATTTCAGATTTTGTTTTTTGATGCTCATGATCACTAGATATTTTGCGAATAATCATACCAGCACTATGAATAATAACGAGAGCAATCGTCCATAAGAAGTATTCGTGTGTGTGTGTGTGTGTGTGTGTGTGTGTGTGTGTGTGTGTGTGTGTGTGTGTGTGTGTGTGTGTGTGTGTGTGTGTGTGTGTGTGTGTGTGTGTGTGTGTGTGTGTGTGTGTGTGTGTGTGTGTACGAATGCAGTCGAACGAGTAACGCGTGTAGCAAGTGAGCAGTGTATTTGCAGCATGACATAACTGTGAAAGTACTCCAGGTCGGGCCACTTTTCATGTAGTTGACGCGTTTGTCTTCGGAATTTATCTGTGAGTGTGTATTTTTTTATTTTTCGTCCAATTTCCGAGGCGACTCTGCTGTGGAGAGCACGGAAAAGCTCGTTGGCGTTGTTCTTTGAGGAGCTCGACGTCCTCCTGCGACCTTCTACTCGTGTATAACTTTGTCTCGCAATGTCATGACACATGTGACTCGATTGTGTGGATCACCCGTTCCACGCCGTGTATTTTGGTGCTTTTCTTTGAATCGTCTTGAACAATTTAATACTGTCGCATTCCGTGAACCTTATTTGTGGTCGTGCGGCGGCGGGAGTTGCAAATGTGCACGGCCTCTTCTTCCGTGGTCCTATAAATACATACTGGCACAAGTTTGAAAATGGACAAAAATGTGTCCCCCCCAAAATGTTCCGTGTTAATAGCTGTTTGGTCTGGTGGTTCCTTTGCTTTTTGGGCCCTTCATTTGCATTGCTTTCTTTGCGCTTGTAAGGATTGCTCCATTGTCTTGTATAGTCATGATATGAATGTATATGCGTACGGTCTTCAATAAACAGAATATTGCAACGTCCCTCGGTCTTGTCACTTATCGTCCGAGTTGTACTGAAGGGACCCCAAATTTGGAACAATAGTAGTAGAGGACGAATAGGGCGGGTTTGCATATAATCTATATATTGTGAACCCAAAGCTGCGCAGGTTGGCCTTTCTTTATTGGGACTGCCTGAAAACAAACGCACACGACTGAGGTGGGCCCGCCCTAGAATAATGAAAAAAAAAACAAAAAACAAAACAGCAACACTTGCAACTTCACATGTTCTCCAGAGGTGCATGCCTTTAGCTGATATGTTATTCTCGATCAATATATCTCGATCAATATATATATATATATATATATATATATATATATATATATATATATATATATATATATATATATATATATATATATATATATATATATATATATATATATATATATATATATTAATGCTGCGTATAATGTGAATCTCCATAGGAAGGCTAATGGAAATTAGCATTGAGGTTATTAAACATGAAAAAAACACACTCACATTCAACAATATTAGTTTGTCATCTGTTTTGTTAAACGCTTTATTAGTTACAGCTGTTGTGAAAGCCCTATATCAGGATGAATAGTCTTGTCGTGTCCTTGAGAGTTTTGAAAGGCGCTTCGAAATAAAATGTATTATTATCCTTGTTATTATTATATATAGGATGAAATGTAAATGTATAAAATAAATGTAAAATGTCCGGTATGTGTATGTGTTTTTAACAAGACTTCCTTTCAATTAGAACTTAATACGGGTACTCTTTTGCAAGGCTATAATGGTGCCGCTAAACACGAAACAGCTCTGTAAAGTCACTAATGGTGTTACACCCCGGTGCTCCATATAAACAGGCCCAGTGGACCCACTCTTTTTTTTTCTTTTTACATACATGCACCCCCTCGTGCCCTGGTTTGCACCGGTGGTGCGTACATTTGCATAAGAAGCGATGAAGCGATAAAAGTCGGCCTTGTCTGCTACGTACCGTTGCAGTCAGTCACCAAAGCTCAGTCAAGTATATGATAGTTCGTGTGGCTGTATGTCTCAAGTCCAACACGAGCATACGTTAGCGTCCAGCATTGTGAGCCTTTGTTGTTGTGTTTTCGGCCCACCTTCGCTCGAATAGTTATAATCGACACTAGGCAACGCTCTATTTTCTTATTAACCTCAGTGCTCGTGGTCATTCGTGTCAGGACACGCACCGCTGTGGGCAAAGTGTTGCATCGTGCTATACAGCGACCTCGCTTGAGTTTGATTTTCACACTCAAATTAGTTCGATCTAATCACACAACATGCAGACATCGCAGTGTTGACAAACAAACGTTGTATTGGCGTTACGGCGACCGAATCCCGTGTCCCGTGTTTACGGACGCTGGTGTCCGAAAATGAGAACGTTCCACCTCGCAATACTTGCTTTGTGGCGCGCGGATGATGACAAACAGCTGGAGATGTGCTTTGGATTCAAGAATCATCCACGTCAAAGTTCTCCTATATATATCCGGTTGACGTTTGGAATCCGCGACAGTTCCACGCTGAAAAACCAACAACAACAAACAAGTTCTCGCCCGCATGCGGTGGCCCAAGTGTCATTTGATGGACGCTTCCGTTTTCATTTCACTCTTTTCCTTTGAATGTGCAAATCATGCTGCGTTAGCATGCAACAGATGCGAAGGAACCGCGTCTGCGAGCAAACTGCTTCGAGCTTGAAGTGTATATTATTCATAGCAGTCAGGTTTGTCGCCGTCTCTATAAAAAGTGACGCCTTGGTATTTGTTTGTTGTTGAAGGTGCTGCATAAAATATTCCATCTCGTTGCTGACTTGGCCTGCACATGCACTTCTGGAGGGCACAATCCCAAACGGCCAAGGTCAATCATATATC
>NC_142734.1:6751362-6776362 GCF_051943395.1 Hippocampus bargibanti | reverse complement strand
AGCTGGCTAAGTGCATCACAGCGAGAACGTTGTTCATCAATTTCAATTAATGATGTCTTCTATTTGCAACACACTTTCCCACAACATCTAGACAGCTACATGTAGATATAGCAACAATAACATTAATAACAGTAAGTGGAACAACAACAATAGTAATCATCATAACAATAATCATATTAGTAATAATAATAGTGATAATCATAATAATATTAATAACAATACTACTACTACTACTACTACTACTACTACTACTACTACTACTATTACTACTATTACTACTACTACTAGTACTACTACTAGTACTACTACTAGTACTACTACTAATGATAATAATAATAATAATAATAATAATAATAATAATAATAATAATAAGAAGAAGAAGAAGAAGAAGAAGAAGAAGAAGAAGAAGAAGAACAATAACAATAATAATCAGAATCAAAAAACGTTTATTCGTCCCACAATGGGGAAATTTGTAGTCCACAGCAATAATAATAATAATAATAATAATAATAATAATAATAATAATAATAATAATAATAATAATAATAATAATAATAATAATGAGCAAAATCAGAACCAGAAAGCCTTTAATAGTCCCACAATGGGGACATTTGCAGCAAAATTGAAAGGGGTGGGGGGGGGGGGGGGGTCAAAATATAAACAACATTCGATGCACAAAGTAAAATGCCAGGAGATAATAATAATATAATAATAATATAATAATAATGTGGATATTGTATCTGTTTGTTTCTATGCTTGTCTGTGACTGTAAAGTGTCCTTGAGAGCTTTGAAAGGTGCTTGAAAATAAAATGTATTATTATTAATAATAATAACTAGGAAAACGATGACGTCAAGAAGAAATGGGAGCATGCATGTTTTTTTTGCCTGAGGACTGGCGAGACATTGTGTGCTTAACGGGTTGTACTATTTTGCAACATGCCCCCCATTCCCCCACCCCCTTCCGAATCAAAGGCAAACCACATCCAAGCTCATCCATTGTTATATTCTGGATGAGCAAAAAAAATGAGAGCATGGGGGAAACGTTGATTGTTCGAGACGAGCAAGTGCAAAAAAAGCATGCAAGTGTTTTCATTTGGAGTTCGACAAAAATGGCCTTTTAGGGGGGCATCAATTTGCTGCAGCCACCACCTGTGTCGCATATTGACCACGGTGCAACAGGCCCACCATTATGGAAATATAATGGCATTCAAGTGAGTCATGAATGCAAAGGACAGATCAGCGTGAAAGTGCCCGGGTGCTTCTCGCCATGATGGTTCACCTAAACGACAAATAAATAAACAAACAAATAAATACACAACAAAACTCAACAAGCAGGCCTGGCCGTTCTTTTTTAGTCAAAGTTATGGAGTTGTTCTTGGTCTGTTTGGCCACCCCGACAGGCTCGCAGCCACTTTCCAAAGGCATCTTTTATGTGACTGTGTGTAAATGTCAGTGTCAATAACGCTGCGGATAAAATGTAATGTGGAGGAAGTGTTACAGGAGATGACCACGATCCCGCAGTGCAAGAAAGCCACACAACTACGACAAGAGGAATGATGATGATGATGATCACAATATCTTACCTGGCCAAGTCCACCATAGACGACTAAGAGCACCCTTTGCCTAAACATCAACACAATCAACCAAAAGTCTTCGACGTCTCAAATGAATGCATATGTGGCGGTTCTGATTTGGGTACTTGTGTATGAAAATGATTCGTTCGAACCCCCCAGTGCACATACATGCACTGGCAGGCACGCACACACACACACACACACACGCGCGCGCGCGCACGCACGCAGGCAGGCACGCACGCACGCACGCCCCAACCCCCTGGATGTAACGAGCCCAACCACTCCTACACATGCAACTCTTCCAAATTGATATATGACAATATCTACTTTCGATCACGTGTCCGCCAGGCGACTTAGACGGATTGCGCGTCATCTCGCCTTCCTCAACAACAAAAAAAATTCTCTGGTGCGGCAGCTCGTATCCAAAACATCTTTATCGACGGAGCGCGAAAGATGTTTAACTCTGTGAACCTGGGCAACTTCTGCTCCCAGACGCGCAAGGACCGGACATCCGAGTTTGGGGACAGAGCGGGCTGCGCGTCCAACCTCTACCTGCCCAGCTGCACGTATTACGTCCCCGAGTTCTCCGCCGTGTCGTCCTTCCTGCCGCAGGCCCCGTCCCGCCAGATCAGCTATCCGTACTCCGGCAACCTCCAGCAAGTACCGCCCGTCCGGGACGTGTCGTACGGTCTGGAACCGGCCGGCAAATGGCACCACCGCGGCAACTACGCCTCGTGCTACTCGGCCGGGGAGGACCTGGTGCATCGGGACTGCCTTCCGCCTTCCACCATGACCGAAATGCTCATGAAAAACGAGAGCGCGTATAGCCACCACCACGCTCACCACGCACACCACCACCACCACCACCACCACCCGGGCTCCAACCACCCCTCTGCGGGCTTCTACTCCGGCGTGGCCAAGAACAACGTCCTCCCGCAGGGTTTCGACCGCTTCTTCGAGACGGCGTACTGCGGCAGCGCGGACAATCAGACGGACGCTTTTTTGCAAAAAGTCGAAGGGGGGAAGCTGCCCGGCGCCGGCGGCGGCGGTGGCTCAGACACCAGCGACCCCCAGCAGCCTGCCTCAGCTACAGGCTCGCTTCCGGGAGCTTCGGAGCAGGACAAAGACGCCGCTGACGACGACGATGACGACGACGTCGCCACCGAGGAGGAGCAAGCCAATTCGGGCTCTTGCACGTCGGCCGCCAAGGAAGCCAGCGGCGGCTCCAAAAGCAGCCACTCCAGTAGGTCCAAGCTGTAAAATGCTGCACGGGTTGAAAGGGACTAGCCCGCTGTTTTGTCGCTCTCACTTTATGTGCACTTTTATAAGCATTCAAAAGGATTTTATTATAAGCCCACAAAAGCTCTTGCTTGCAATGAGAAGATTTTTTACGATGCCGAGGCTCTTCAAAAATGACCATATTATACACACTCCGTGCTGAGTGACTGTGTCGTGTGTGTGTGTGTGTGTGTGTGTGTGTATGTGTGTGTGTGTGTGTGTGTGTGTGTGTGTGTGCGTGCGCGTGTGTATGTTTGTGTATGTGCGCGCGCATGTCTGGGTGTGTTTGGTTTTAATGAAGAGACGGTGCTATTGTGACAAATGGTAACTTTGATCGTGAACTTGCATTGGGCGTTTAATGAAGGGATTTTCTTTCTTCTTCTTGTGCCCCGATGTACACGCAATTGTAAAGGCAATTGGGCAGAACATTGCTGTTGGCGTCTTGTGAACTGCTGTCTTTTGAAGAAAAAAAATATTGGCTGGCTTTTGGCCCGCCATGCTACACACTGACACACAAGCATGGATACTGATCCAACAAAGCCGGCCCCGGATTCTTTCAGAGGAGCAAAGTGCGATTTAGTAGCACTTATAAAATGAAAAACTGACTCGTTACGATTCAGTTTCACCAATGAAATAAAAAAATACGCAGTTGTGCTATTTTAGTGCTAATAATTTGCTCCTATCGTTGTGCTAAAAGGGGGCTTTCCGCACAACACCAATAGCCACGTTGTTGTTTTTTTTCTGCCTAATTTGGAACCCCCCCACCCCAAATTAAAAAAGAAAATACTCCCAAATGCATTTTCACCCCCCCCCCCCTTTGCACAGTCACCTGTTTGATAAGAAGTTATAGATCCTCAGGGTTGTACAAAGGCCATTGCCAATGTGGCCAAATGCATTTCGTCATGGTGCCAAAGAGTGTGTCAATTGGACGTTGGGCTCCAGAGGAATGCGAGGCCACATAATGCGGTGAAAGGCTTTTTTGTTGTCCTCAATTTAGAACAGATAAACACGTGCTTAGATTCTGTCACTTGCTCTTATTTACTCCAAAGGCTTAGGCCGTCTTTTGACGCTCTACAAGCACCCTCGTCGTCGTCCCTGGCGCATCAGCGGCGCCACTTGAGAGTCAATTATATGATGGTGATGATGATGATGATGATGATGCTAATGATGCTAATGATGACATTATTATTATTATTTTGTGGACCAACTGAGCAAGGAGAATGTCATTTTTTCAGGTACCCCTCGCACAAGGAAGAAGCGGTGTCCCTATTCCAAGTTCCAAATCCGAGAACTGGAGAGAGAATTCTTCTTTAACGTTTATATCAACAAGGAGAAACGTCTACAGCTGTCCCGCATGTTAAACCTCACCGACCGCCAGGTGAAAATTTGGTTTCAGAACAGACGAATGAAGGAGAAGAAGCTGAGCAGGGATCGCCTGCAATATTTTTCCGGGAATCCCTTGTTGTGAGGCGCCAGCGGCGGCGGCGACGACATCGGCGGCGGGGACACCAACAGCGGTCGCGGTCAATCGCATGGAGGCCTCGAGCATTTGCATTCACGTCAAACAGTTGTGAACGCGAGTCTTCTAAACAATCATCGATTTAGATGACGTATCACCAACAGTGCAATGTGGACTCTTTATAGGCCTGCATGAGGTAAAAAAAAAATGCCATTTTCTTATTGCGCACGGTGGCGGTTATTTCTAGCTGGTTATCGGAAAAAAGGGGCCTAATTAAAAAAAAATCAACTATGCTGTTCTTGAATACTTCTTATTTCTGTTTACGCAAAATGCCCACGTAGACTCATTTGTTTTAAAAATATATCTCTATATATGTCCGTATTTTGAATTGCGGTTGGTTCGCCATTCTCATCGATGTACATATAGCGGCATTTCATTTCAAGATCTATTTCATGGCCAGAGACTATTTAAGGCTTATCCTTTCAAGATGCAATGACAAATGTGACGTCCAATCTAGAAGATGACACACACTTACACACACACATACGCACACACACTGAGGAGCTGATGAGAGTGCACTTGTAAAGAAGACTCGCCATGTCCCTGCTGCTATTCTACACCATTTTCACCTTTTGCATCTTTAATACCAACACTCTTTAAATTATTGGTCCTTTGGATTCCATCGACGGGCGACACGTTGTTATGTATCATTAATCCAAAATAAACTCCAAGCATATAGGCAAAATATATAGTTGTTGTGCTTTTGTGCGATTGTATGTAATTGTAGGTGGCGCCTGAAAAAATATCCAAAGATTTAGCGACCTTGGAAAATAAATTCCTATCGTTCGTTTTCCCGTGCATGCTAGTTTTTCAACCCACGTCCGCGTTGCAGACGCCTTTTTTGGATTCGGATTTGTTGTAGTCGTGCTTTCAACGGAGCAACGTTGTTGTCAATCCAAGCTAGAGAAAGAGGGAGAGATAGCGATGTGCAACGAGCAGATTCTTTTAGTGCCCACTAAATGGAATCCCTACTCTTGTTGTCCAGTCTAGACACTGCCATAAAGACACAGGCACTAAATGGACACTCCTTCCCCCCTCACTTCTTAATTGCACCTTCTGTTCTGGCCGAAAAGGCGTTCTCTTCCGCAGTAAATAGTCAACATGCAAGGCTACGTGTCCGAGGAAAAGGGGGGGGGGGGTTACATTTGCCAAGAGATTTCCTGCACATCAATTCGGACTGTGAAAGTATGTAACTCGCACACAAACACACACCTACCGGTATTTTAATTTGTATTTATTTTTTGCAAAAGTGTTCTTTCAGCAAACCGAAGTCTTAGCTCATTTTACTCTGTAAATGTCTGACATTCGGCTTTGTTAAGCACGTGGTTGTAAACGTCACAGTGGGCTATTGCAAAAGAAGTCAAGAGTAAAATTAGCATGTCATATTTAATTCTGTTTTTCCCCCAATATAATAACGAGTCCTTCCCTAACACGTGCATCGGAGAATGCTTAAGAATGTAATCTTGTCTCTGAACTTCAATGTTGTGAAGGCCTTCACCTTTAACCCGCTGCAATAAAGCGGAATCAAGGACCCCTGAAAACAAACACACACACACACACACACACACACACACACACACACACACACACACACACACACACACACACACACACACACACACACACACACGTTATACACAGCCCGGATGTGTATACGAGTGAGCCAATGATCATGAGGGGGAACAGAGCGTGGAATGTGTGCAGGCTTCAACTTTGACCCCTCGCCTTCAAAAACTACAGCAGGTAATTTAGCTTGACTTTGGACGTTGTGCAGTAAATACTCTCGGATGTACGCCGGATTTGGAGTTTAATTCTCGATTTCCGTTTTTCGAGAGAAAAATGAAAACACACTTCAAGCCTGATCGTGTGTGTGTGTGTGTGTGTGTGTGTGTGTGTGTGTGTGGTGTGTGTGTGTGTGTGTGTGTGTGTGTGTGTGTGTGTGTGTGTGTGTGTGTGTGTGTGTGTGTGTGTGTGTGTGTGTGTGTGTGTGTGTATGTTTGATTGCAACTGTAACAAGGTGTTCTATGATCTCAATTTTACATGCACTGTTAAGTGTTTAATTCTGCATGAATACGATTGACTTTTTGCTTTCCAGTGGTCAAGCGTTGTATTATTATTCAGGGCGGGGCTTGTTGTGTCCACGTGACCTTTCCATATTCTGCTCATGATTGGACGTTTTTGCCCATTTTTTTCCACAGTCATCAAGCGTACTCCTTGGTATGCATAATATGGCTTCTTAGAATGGAACTGCAGTGGAAGGGACGGAGGGAAGTGGGTTTGGGGTTTAGTGTGACAAAAGCACACACCAAAAGAGAGCAAGGCTGACGGGGGGAGGAGGGGTAGATCCACTCCCCTTACCAGCCATTCCCAGCAACCTTGGCCCTGGATTATTTGTTGATCCTGCCAGTGTTCCCTCTTTTTGCCACACGGGGGCAAAACTCCCCCTTTAGCACCCCCTTAGCACGACAACCACCCCTTTTTGTTTTCTTTCTTCGACGGGATGTTGGTCGCGTTTCCTGGAGTGGACAGTGACATCAGAATCGAGCAAAATTACTCCTCGCTTAAAATTTGGCGGAAAAATGTGTGTTTGTGTGGGTATATGCGCGTGTTTATGTGTGTCTTTATGTGTGTGTGTGGTGGGAGGCAAACGACCGCGTAATTTTTATGGAGGAGATTAAACCTTCAAAATTTCAAGCAAAATGAAAATCTCCCCCATAAAAATGGGACGAGGCAGCAATTGCAACTGACACATAGAGTTTTCTCTGACTCTGGTTAATATTTCTGATGATTTGTAAAACAATATATTATCGGTGATGTTTGGGTTCCGTTTGTATTTGGATTTTAGATGAAAATCGATTCAAAGTAAACCATTGGAATTTAAACTTAATTTTTATTCGATCCACCATGCGTATTTTAGCCATGAGTCAGAAAACATTTGAAGAAAACAATAACCGACTGAATACCCATTCCCGTTGATGTTATTGTACTTCATTTTTATTTCACCGCCTTGTAACAATGAGGAGTATTGTTTGAAAACCCTAACGTCCAGGTCGCACAGCAAAAAAACTTATTTTCGAATTTAAGCCAACAACAAGCGAGTCCATTTTCAAAGCAAAGATGAATTGCTCAATGGCCACAAATATTTGTCGGAGCAGAGCAAAAATTGAGGTTTTTGACTGTTTTGGTGCTGCGAACACCTTGTCAATGTTTCCCGTGTCGGCATTGTCAACACAAATTGCTCAGATGGCGGCCTGGGAATGGTCAGCGTGCCTGCTTCAAAATCAAGGCGCCCTTTCAAAATTGAGCACAGCAAGTAATACGAAAGGAAGCATTGTAATCATTGCCTTTCCTATACGAAGATTTGAATGTCGCATGAGAGTAGTGAGTGTGTGCGTGTGTGTGTGTGTTTGTGAGTGTGCGTGTACTTACTATATATAGCTATATATATATATATATATATATATATATATATATATATATATATATATATATATATATATATATATATATATATATATATATATATATATATATATATATATATATATATATATATATATATATATATATATATATATATATATATATATATATATATATATATATATATATAGAGAGAGAGAGAGAGAGAGAGAGAGAGAGAGAGAGAGAGAGAGAGAGAGACCTATATGTCTATGTATCTATATATCTATGTAGCTATATATATATATATATATATATATATATATATATATATATATATATATATATATATATATATATATATATATATATATATATATATATATATATATATATATATATATTCTGGTCGCGTATATATATGTATATATATACATATATAGATATAGATAAAGATTAAGATAAAGATACATCGATGTATAGATCTAGGTATATAGATCTAGATATACAGATATATACAGAGATATAGATATAGATATAGATATAGATATAGATATAGATATAGATATAGATATAGATATAGATATAGATATAGATATAGATATAGATATAGATTTAGATGTAGATTTAGATTTAGATATACATATACATATAGATAGATATAGATATAGATATAGATATAGATATAGATATAGATATAGATATAGATATAGATATAGATATAGATATAGACATAGATATAGATATAGATATAGATATAGATATAGATATAGATACTAATTTGAAATATATAATACAAATTAAATCCATTAAATAAATACATTTTGTGACTTTTACATTTTTTAACTCACACGAAAGAGACTTTTGAATGCTCTTCGGGGTATACTGTTACACGCTACCAATCCTTTATGCTTGGACCAATATAACACTTTGACACAATGAAAGCAGCTTCATCTTATATTTGTGCACAAACAACCCTCATTCGTTTAATTTGAGTCAAACTCTGACATTTCAACTGTTTATCACTCAAGTGAATGAAAGGCTCACATTTTTGTCGACGAAGTCGTGTAGTTCTGGAGACGTGTGCAACTTCAAAATTTCAAAATGTGCGTTTCAACTTAGGCCGGCCCAGAGGACCACATGCAGCATGAAAGCTTGCTCTCACACTTCCACTTGGGAGAGTTGTGCTGCCTGCAGGAAGAAATGAGTGGCCTGGCGCGACAAACACCCTACGCAAACATGCAAACACACGCGAAGGGCCGCACCCTGTCCTGCAGCTCTCCACATCCATACATGCATGGACCTTGAATTTACCGTGGAAGAACGCCCGCGAGCAACGCAAGTGCAAGGTTACAGTTCCGACCCGTGTCAATAAAAGCGCCCCACCATCCCGACTTATTGCGTTGGACTGTCCGAGGAGGACACGACACTAATGATGTCACCACGGTGCCAAAACACACCAAGGACACGAATTCATCAATAAAACTGGACACACACACACACACACACACACACACACACACACACACACACACACACACACACACACACACACACACACACACACACACACACACACACACACACACACACACGCACACACACACAAAGTGGTCCTTTGTGTGCACGTGTGTATGTTTGCGTGTGTGGGTGTGTGTGTGTGTGTGCGTGTGTGTGTGTGTGGAGATCTGTCTGTCTGTGTTTGCATGCTGTATGTCATATATGTGTGCGTATATGTATGCATTTGTGTGTTCATGTATATCAGTACATTGTGTGTCTAGTGGGTAGGAATATGTTTGCTGTTGGTTTGTGCTAACTGCTGCCTTATTTAAATCAAATCGGGCCAAAAACCCTTCCGCTCAGACAGACAAACACGCGCACACACACACAAACACAAACACGAACACAAACATAAACACACAGACACACACACACGTACACACTTTAGTGTCTTATGAGTAGCTCCAAAAAGAAAGCATTTCACAACTTGAACGTCATGTCTACGTTTTATTTCAGAATAAGTATTTTCCTAACTTGATTCTGACGCTCAAAATATTTTTATTTAGTTCTCGTCTGGAGACAATGAAACAATTTTCCACAACGTATGTACGTGTACCGTGTTCTATACACATACACGTTTGTGTGTGTTTATATATATATATACTAATAAAGGCATATCCAATATATATATATATATAAACATATTATGGAGGTAATCTTAGAATTTATTGGCCCAGTGCTATAGCAATACGGGTACATGCAAAACAATGTTTAGTTGAAGCAAGGCGTTTGCGTATTTCGTGAGAATTGCTAAAACCCACTCCAGACACGGAAGCGAGATTTTCCGTCGGCACGGCAGTCATGTGCTTGGCACATTGTGGAACACGCAGCACATGTGACGACGAGCAGCGGGACGCCACCACATTTTGTGTGTCTACAAATCGCTTCTCAAACGTTACTCACCCTCAAGATGTTTTGTCACTTTTGGGTTCAACGAAAACAAAAAGGAAGCCATTATGCATGCAGTTGAACTCGATGAAACACGAAAACAACTTTATATATATATATATATATCCGGGAATTTCTTTATTTTCAAATCATCTAATTACAATTCACGGCGGCTACAAACAAAATGACGACTTCAAGATATACCCGCTAAATTGAAAACACATTGCTCATTAAATATAAAACGAGCGTACATAATCATCGCTCAAATGTTTCGTGTGTTCTGTGAATTATTTACGAGGTTGTCAAATATCGTGTCAATTGCAAAACAAACAACAACAAGATTAGCAATTATGCTATTTAATCCCCCCTCAAATAACCAATCCTACTAACATTTTGAATTGTGTTAACGAAAGAGTAGCAGTATAGCACGGCTGGATCGAGGCCAACGTTAATTGAGCGGCGTGTTTATCAAACAGCAAATCGTTACCTTGTTTCAACTTGCGTTTAAAACATACCTCATCAATGTAATTGGCAAAAATAATTTATAATCATCAATGTAAAATGGTGGTACGCACACAGAAAATTGGTTTGTTGAATTCCCTTCATTTTGGTGAGTGATTTTTACAGAAAAAGCTCAATGAAATCAGAAACGTTCTAAGCAGGTCTTTCTAGATTCAAATGTGGAAATAAAATCAACGAAAATCTTTCCAGGGGAGCAAACATATTAAAACTGGATGCACGCAGAATTAGTCACGGGACATGACGCGCAATTCAGGAAGTAGGTCAAGATGTAGAAACAAAGTCTCGAGTCTTCTGCTTCTTTTTGTGTTTTAACGATCGCCTGCACAGAGGTTGCGTATCGCACTCTCAGTCGACTCTTACCTCGTCGTTTCGTGACACAAACAAACAAACAAACAAACAAACCAGCAAACAAACGGAAAATACAACGTAGATCAGTCGTGTCCAACATACTGGTTCTTTCGAAAATACGGATAACCCAGTGGCAAAATCTTGTGTTTTGAACTTGAGGGCAAAGAAATTGCCCCAAAAGCCGCGCGGTCGCATCACGAAGTCCAAGTGACCGGAGCTTGGCAGCTAGTCTTTGTTTGGCAGGCGTGGGGGGCCTCTTCATGCTAAGCCGCAGGCGGCCACTAGGTGTTGCTCGTGGTCCATCTTCGAAGCATCTCCCTTCCCAACTTGACCGCGCTGACGTCACGGCAGTCTGGAGCATCAAGGCCACTTCCACGCCGCGATTGGTCTTGGAAGTCACATGACCACGTCTCCTAGCATCCATAATTATGTTGCTGATATATTTTTGGCACCCCCTCTTCCCCAAAAGATGTCAGCATCCCACTGTCTTTCCTGTGTCGGAAGGATCCACCAGCGGGACTGAAACTATGTCATGCCCCAATAACATGGCGGCTGGCAACTTCCTGATGGATTCCTTAATGGGAGGATCATCATCAGCTTACTCCAGCGGGCCCGGGATGTTCGTGGACTGCGGCTACTCCGGAGGGAGGAACGCGGAGGCCAAGCTGGCCCCGTCTTGCCTCTCCAAGACCACCGCCGACGAAACGTCGGCGGATGGCTTGCCGCTCGCCAGCCTCCACGACGGGCCCTACCTGCCGGCGCAGATTGCCTCGTGGAGCCGCAGCGCCAAGTCCGGGGGGGATTCGCAACTTGTTGCCCCGTGTTTACAACCGTGCCACGTCAAAGAAGAGGCGTTTTGTGGCCGCTATCCGGATGACGGCAATCAGAGTAGAGACACAGCAGAGCCGGCCGTCTACATCCGGCTGGGAGACAATGGCTGCGGACCCCAGGCGAGTAGCGTCTTCCAGGTGCACGGCAGAGAGGGAAGGCTTCCGCCGCCCCCCACCGGATTACCCAGTGGTCTCGCGGCCGCCGCGGCCGAACCCAAATCGGGGCAGCAGAACGCGCGAGCGGAAGCCGACCAGTTGGACGATGACGATGATCGGCACACCAAGCAGAAGGCCAGCAGTGACAGCTGCTCGGGGGACTCGGATGTGCAATCCAAAGGTACTCATAACGTTTGACGTGACACCAACCCCCCACACACCACACCCCACCCCCACCCCTCACGCACGCCCTCGTAACGATTGAGTGCAAGATAGCCTAATAACGCAGACTTCAATCTCATCCAGCGAGCAGCCTGGGGCATTAACACCTTTACATTCATGTGTGACTCTGCGAGAAGAGCGCTTATCGTGATATAAACACACACACACACACACACACACACACACACACACACACACACACACACACACACACACACACACACACACACACACACGCACACACACGCACGCACGCACGCACGCACACACACACACACACACACACACACACACACACACACACGCACGCACACACACGTATACACACACACGCGCACGCACACACACACACACACATACACACACGCACGCACGCACACACACATATACACACACACACGCGCACGCACACACACGTACACACACGCACGCACGTACACACACACACACACACACACACACTCACACACATACACATACACGCATACACACACACACACACACACACACACACACACACACACACACACACACACACACACACACACACACCACGGCACTCCACAGACCACTATACTTTTAAACCGGCATCATTTTTGCCTCTAAATTGTGCCATTTAGCTAAAACATAGCATCTCAATGACTATATTATCAATTCCTAAAAATGCTGTTGTTTATTTCAGACGAAAAAAAAGCTGCATTAAACACGTCTAAATAATACTACTTGGAAGATTTACCCAATGCGTTAGCGTAGTTGCACAGCAGCTACAACAGCGTGTATTGGCAGCTTTTCCGTTTCTTCGAAGTGAACACAAAAAAGAGCATTTATGAAACATTAATTATTAAGAGTGATTAATTAAGTGTTATTTTGTGCACGTACCGTTTAGGTCTATTCTCTTGCTTTTTCTAAAAGCCTTGTGCGCGCGCGTGTGTGTGCGCGCGTACATGAGGTTATAAATGTTTTGGTGGTGGTCAGACTGTCCAGAGTAGGGTAATTATTTTGTAACTTTATGTGTGAGTGCGTGTATTTGTGTACGAATGGTGCTTGCACTCCCCACCGCTTTTTAATGTGTTGCTTTACTAGAGCCACAATTGTTTTATTTTTTGTATTTGAGAAGAGAGGGCCTTATAACACAAGCTCTCTGGCTCGAGTGCACCAAAGTAATAAACCTTTATGGCAGTCTGAGGTCCAACATCGACAGTAAAGTAACTATAATAAAGCAAGGCGATGACGTGCACGGTTCGTCGTAATTTGATGCAATTACGCTCTAGTCTAAACAGAGGTAATTGGAGCAGGAAGTATGTTCGCTTGTCAAAATAAGAGCCCATCTCAAAGTACAGTTACATTTAATTATCAGGAACATGATTGTTGGAGCGAGACGTTTCTGTCCTGGGAATCGACAACGACAAAACAACAAAAACAACAACTGTAATAATAATAATAATAATAATAATAATAATAATAATAATAATAATAATAATGATGACGATGATGATAATAACCATCATCATAATGCCTTTCGAGTGATAGGTGATCAGTTCAGGGTCAATCCTGCCTTCCTTCTAAAGCCCGTTATGATAGGTTCCAGCACATAAATGTAATAATAATAATAATAATAATAATATTAATAATAATAATAATAATAATAATAATATATATATATATATATATATATATATATATATATATATATATATATATATATATATATATATATATATATATATATATACATTGGGAAATACATTTCATTATAAAATAAAACAAACACTCCAGCGATTTTGTGTGTGTGGAGGGGGGATACACGCACTTCCGCTGAAGCAAATTTAGAGAGAGAGAGAGAGAGAGAGAGAGAGAGAGAGAGAGAGAGAGAGAGAGAGACGTACTGACTCTGTGTATATGTTTGTGTGGCCATATGCGTGTGCAGATGTTTCATCGGAGAAGACAAGCGGAAGCTGGTTGAAGTCCAAAAGTGGCCGCAAGAAGCGATGTCCTTACACGAAGCACCAGACGTTGGAATTGGAGAAGGAGTTCTTGTTCAACATGTATCTTTCCCGGGAGCGCCGCCTGGAGATCAGCCGGAGTATTAACCTGACCGACCGCCAAGTCAAGATCTGGTTCCAAAACAGACGCATGAAGCTCAAGAAGCTCAACAGGGAGAGTCGCCATAGGCAGCAAGGCATCGTCTATCACTACGTTTAAAACGCACACACACGCACATCCACATACACACACATGCACGCACACGCACACACCCACACTCATGCATGCACTCCCAATGGGGTCACTTATGAACATTGAACCATTTTGCAACTTCATCCGGACACACGCACATATGGAGGCGTTCCTTTCTTACAAACTCTTCAATGACTCACGACGATTGGATACCCGGAAGACGTTCTTGTGTGTGGGCGACATGCACATGTCCAGCTGTGCACGTGCACGAGACACTTACGCCGTCCATTCACACACACACCCGCACACACGCACACACACACACACAGAGGTCGGGCAGCCAACTTGTCCTTGCTAAACGCGCCAGGGAAAGTGAGAGAGAGAGAGGGAGAGAGAGAGAGAGAGAGAGAGAGAGAGAGAAGAGAGAGAGAGAGAGAGAGAGAGAGAGAGAGAGAGAGAGAGAGAGAGAGAGAGAGAGAGAGAGAGAGAGAGAGAGAGAGAGAGAGAGAGAGAGAGAGAGAAAGAGAGACAGATCTGCTCCGAACATCAGCCCACTTTTAATAGAAACAGGAGACCATAACCTTGATTTAAATATTATCCAGGTGACCACAGTAAGTCAAGGTCATAAAAGTCTAATGTCAGCTTCGCCCTGGAAAGCGGTGGGGGTGGCTTTTTATGATCTGCAAATATAATGTGCCGCAGCAGTAAAGATGCGCTTTAAAAGGTGTGCGTGCGCGGAGGAGAGCAAATCGCCACACGCACGCGGCCGACGACGGCTGCAAAGTGCACCCATCAAGCAAGCACAATTGGAGGCTGCAGTCGCGGCTGTGAGGAGTAAAAAAACTGTATGGACGAGAAAAATGGAGTAGACACGGACTCCACGCCGCCCCCCCCTATCTACGAGAGCACGTGGATTGGACCGAGGCCAGGTAGGACGCTTTTTTTTCTTCGATGCACTGTTTCCTCTAGCTCTGGTTTTAGAAACGTGTGCTTGGTCTCTCATGGTGTGTGACATGCCTTTCTGTATTTTCCAACACTTTCTTGGATTGGATTGGACTGTATTGACCTTGATTAGTCTTGCAGTGGAGACATTTACATTTCACAGCAACAAATTATGGTGATTGAGATGAGCGGGATATTTCATGTACGGCGGTGCGTTAGCTCGGGTTTGGAAACGAATGGCTGCTATTTGGTATGTGTGACGGAAAATATGCTTTGGCCCATGTTGAGCACTTGGGATGGATGAACGGAACTTATGAGTCGCCGGGCCCGCCCGCTGCAGCCCCGCAGCCTGGTGTGCACCGCTCTGGTCGTAGCTTTTGTCTTTGCGTTGCTGTCTCCCCGCTCGTGGATTTTGACCTTCTTTATCACGCAGCTGAAGCGTGGTTTAGGTAGTTTCGTGTTGTTGGGGGTTAGCTTCCTGACTCGGCAACAAGAAACTACCTTGATTACGTCAGTTCGTCTTCATCAAGGGCACCGTTTCGTCCTGCATGTCCCCATTTCAAAGGCGACTTGTCTGCAACAGGAATGTTCTTATTAAAACAGATTTGGTCTTGCTGTGGTTTTGTTCGTCGCATGTAGCTACCGTCGAAAGACAACTGCAAGAACTGACGGCTGGGCACGAAAAAAAAATCAAACTGTCATGACAGGGTAACTTTGGTTGCAGGAATGTCACACTGATGTGCAGTTTTGTCAATGTTGAATTCCCAATTGTGCTTTTGCTTCATTTGCCTTGAGCAATTGTGAAGAGCAACGAAGACAGGAATCACATTTGGTCTCTCATGGTTGTAGCAGGCTATAACAAGAGCCATCGTTGTCGTACGCAACAGGCTGCAATTTAAGAGAAACAATGGCCGAAACAATTAAATTAGTACAATACATCCTCATTTATACATTATGATATATTTTTGGGGGTGAATCAATAGGTACTGTGTGCTTGCATCATTACTGCGTGATGCATGTTCTGTGTATTATGCTGCGACTGAAAAGTGTCCTTCAGAGTTTTGAAAGGATGCTTATAAATACAATGTATTATTATTATTATTATTATTATTATTATTATTATTATTATTATTATTATTATTACTTGATTATTATTATTATTTGACTTGAATTAAAATTGTGTATAAGATCAGAGCATTGTCATCAAATGGTGAGTATAGTTTTTGCTTTTTTGAATGTTGCTGTACCGATGACCATTTTGTGTTTGGGAGCCTTTTACTGAGCATGTTGCTTGTTCTGTAGCCACAAAAGGACATAAGTCTTCTTGTGCCGGTCCCAAGCCCGGATAAATACAGAGGGTTGTGTCAGGAAGGGTATCCGACGTAAAAGCTTGGCCAAAACAAACATGCGAATCAAACCTCTAAAGATCGAAGACAATGATTTGCTGTGGCGACCCCTTGAAGGGAAAAGCCGAAAGGAAAAGAAGAAGATTATTATTATTATTATTATTATTATTATTATTATTATTATTATTATTATTATTATTATTATTATTAATAATAATATAATCCGGAAGATGTCAGATATATATATATATATATATATATATATATATATATATATATATATATAGTTGATTTTGTCATGCAGAGGGAACATCTATGTATTTGAATTGACAGATGAATCAGAATCAGAAAGCCTTTAATAGTCCCACAATTGGGAAATTTGCAGTCCACAGCAACAATTAAGGTGGTTGGGGGGTGAAAAAAATAAAAAACAAAGTATTCTAAGCATAACAGAAATGTCAGAGGACTGAAATTTAGAACTGTGCAAAAATGTTTCATAAAGAACTGTACATAGTGCAAATATAAAAAGTATATTTTATATATAATCACAATACATTTTAAGTGCCTTTCAATTAACGCTCTCAAGGGCACTTTACAGTCACAGTCAAGCATATGTACTATAATAAATAAAACACAATCACAAATAGAATACAAACAATAAAATACAATTATAAAAACAAACAAGAGAGAGAGCGACACAGAAAATGCAATTTTAAATATGTGAGTTTTGAGATGAGACTTGAAAGTGCGAAGAGAATCGATGTTACGAATGTTGAATATATAAAACTGTATTGAGTCAACATTAGGTGGCTGTGTTATTTACATTTTTGAGTTCAGTTTTTTTACCCACTGTGAGTGAACAAATCTCTGAAGCTTCATTGAATCGCGGCGCTTTATCGTGTGGCACGAATAACAAAAAACGTGCATACGTCGAGGGCAGTTCACAGTGTGTGTACGTGTGTGTGTGGGGGGGGGGAGGTCAGTGGGGAGGTCTGTTATGTGTGTGCATTTGACACGCATGTTTACTCATCACGTGTCTTGATCTCATGCGCTGCTCTGGCTGTTGTGTGACGTCGTCTCGCATCGCGTCGTGTAGCTCCCCTGCGCCCCCTAGCACCCCCTCGCCTCCATGTTTACTGCTCCCTCTTCTTTCCGCAAATCTTATCACCAAGTTCCGCCTGTTTTTGCATTTCGCGGCGTTGCAAGCCGCAAGCTGGGCGGTGGCAGTCTGGAATCCAAAGTCACTTTCATTCAGTCCGCTCCATGGGCGTCTTCCCCTGGAATGTATCAATGACAAAGACTTTTACGGCACCGCAAACAGTTCACCCTAAAACCATATAAACATAAAGCCATTTCTTTTCACTTTGGAGAAGGGGTGGTGGTGGTGGTGGGGGGCAGGGAGTGAAGTCCTCAGACGCTCACTTCCTTTTCGTCTGAGGTGTGACGGCTGCTGCTCGGCCAACTGTCGCCATCTTTCAATCTCCCATTGAAAGACAACAACAAAAACAAAGACAACAACAACAACAACAACAACAAAGACAACAACAACAACAACAACAACAACACAGACGACCCTTCGGAACGCGAATAGCTATTTATTTATTGATTAATTGATATGCTAACTGGAATTGATCACTTCCACGCATGGGGATATGGACCTGGCAATTTTTACTCCAATTAAATTAGTAGTGGATTGGATTAGCCTTTATTCATCCCGCAGTGGAGCAATTTACAAACCCTTTCGCTGCCATCATCTGTATTTTTGATTTTTAGAAGACATTTTATGATGACTCATTTTATTGGCTTCAAAAGAAGGCATACCAATCAAGAAATGCAATTTTTTTAAATATTTATAATATTGATCGTAAATAAAATCTCATCCTGCGTTTCTATAAGTTTCATAGATAAATCAAAATCAGAAAGCCTTTAATAGTCCCACAATGGGGACGTTTGCACCCATGGATGAAGAATTTATACATCCGAATACAAACATGGGAAACATTTTTTATGGATATTTAGCAGCAAATAAACGATAAAAACCGAACAAAGTAATTTGCAGTCACCCATTTGGACGCCTCGCATAATTTTGGTGCAATCTTGTGACGAAAAACGCCACATGTCCCGAGATATCGTGGTACTCACTTGTACCGATAGCAAATTTCGGAAGAAATTTGCTCTCTTTGGTATTCTAGGAGTAAAAATGGAAAAATATCGAAATTGTTTTGAATGACGATTTCAGCCTACTCGATATACTGTACTGCGTTTTTCACGTATGGACTTTTATCTTGCAACAATTTCAATTATATTTTGTATTTCTATGACAAAAACATACAAACATGTTTTTGTTATTTTATTAAAAATGACACTAATCATCATCATCATCATCATCATCATCATCATCATCATCATCATCAGTAATCACCCTCATGTTAATCATAATGTCCGTGAGAGTTTTGAAAGGCGCTTAGAAATGAAATTATTATTATTATACTGGTTTCGATTGAAATGAGCAAGAGTCGTGACGTCATATGTGGTGGCGAAGGAAGGTGACGTTTTTCTTTTATCCCAAAACAAAAAACAAGACTTTTTTTTAATTCTGCTTTCGTAAACAAGCCCCACAATATTATCTTCAGACCACGAAAACAACTGTATCGTGTTTCCTGAAGTCCAAAGTGTCCTTTGATTGAGGTCCCGTTGCAAGAATGCTTTCAAAAATAATAGTACCAAATTAATGGCTCTTCGTGCATTTTGGCGACCGTTTTTTAATGTCCAGCCTAACGTGACAGACGGTTACAAACAACACGATTGAGGATTCCAAACAAGTTCCATCTTTTGTAGTATTTCCAGTTAAGAAATGACTTCTGTTCCTGCGATAAAAAAAATCTTTTAATTTGCGCGAATTCACGCATTGTTTTGTTTGCCCCTCTATGGTGTGCGCGCGTGCAACTGATTGGCATTTCAGTGCATTGCAGCTGTTTGATATTGCAACTGTATCTACGGGTAAGATTGCTTTTATTCACTGCGTGTGAATTTTGAGGCAAGATGGCAACATTTTATCTAAAGAAGCTTTTTGAGCATGAGGCTATCTTTGTTTTCCATATTGGCAATGCAAGGCAGCGCTAGAACGAACATTTTCGTGCGTTTAAGTCATTGGGGGAAAAAAATGGAAAATGGCAGCAAATGCGAGGAAGTTAACATATTTTGTTATATTAAAACTGTAAAGGACCCTCGTATTCAGTGTCAGCGTGGCCCTCAACTTAAACACACACACACACACACACACACACACACACACACACACACACACACACACACACACACACACACACACACACACACACACACACAGGAGAAAAGGATGCCACTCCAGGCTCATGTGCAAGTATCGCATGACCAGTCAACACTTTCAAATGGTGTCATGACGGCAACAGAATAAACAGACGGATACCAATTGTGTCAACCAATTCATTGCGCATCCATCTGCTGAAACATTTGACTTCGCCTCATCAGTGTTGTCTCGCCGTTTACATTTCAAGCTTGAATCTGAACTCCATAACACGCACGCGTGCGCACACACGCTTACAAACATATCACACACACACACACACACACACACACACACACACACAGACACACACACACACACACACACACACACACACACACACACACACACACACACACACACACACACACACGTATACACGCACAGACACAAGTATACAGACACACACCACACACACACAAATACACTCACACAGCCACACGCATACACCCGCACAAACACCACACACACACACAGACACACACAAACGCATATACACAAAGACACACGCACAACAAAAACACAGGAATACATGAACGCAGACAGACACACAAACACACACATACACGCGCTCAAACACACATCATACACACACAGACACACACAAACACATACTTAGACGCGCACAGACACACACACACAGACATAAACACACAAACACACAAACACACACATACACATACATATTAACACACACACACGAAATTTATTAGCACTCGTAAACCGATGTCAGTTTTTCATATGGGGTGAAAATTCAACTCTTATTTTATGTTGCAAAACGCCACGAGTAGGTCATGATTTACTTCTATAGCAGCTGTTCATTTAATAATAATAATAATAATAATAATAATAATAATAATAATAATAATAATAATAATAATAATAATAATAATAATAATAATAATAATAATACATTTTTCTAAGCGCCTTTCAAAACTCGCAAGGACACTTTACATTTGACATAATTTCAAATGCAGTAGAAATTCATTTGAGTTAAACAAAGCGTTTCGTTTTGAGGATGAACAAAAAAGTAAAGCCTGAATTGGCATCTGAGTTGTGCGTACAAATATTGATCCGATATAGACGGAAAAACAACAAAAATAATAAAGAACCACTATCAGTCTATTTCAACTTTCCCACAAATGAACCCGACGAAAAAACAGTCAGTCATTTTTGATGCACGTTCGATGCACTTTGGGACTCTCTCCACGTCACATATTGTCTGAAAGCAGATATTAATATTTGAGTGTGAAAGTTAAAACTAAACTGAATAATGCCCTTATTCTAATTGCAGCACGCAATACAGCGTGTCGCATTACCAGCCCGATGATTCTGCTATTCTGCTAAAGGCTACATGGCAGGATCCAGAAGTCAAATTGACTCCACGAACGACCCTCTCCTTATTGTGAGATCTCGCCTTTTCTTTTTAAACCTCGTGTACATGGCCTCAATCTTTGCGTGTGTGCTTCACGTACTCACAAGTGTAACGTTAAGACGTCAAGAGATGGAGCGGGATGCTTGCTTAACGACACGTTTATGAACAATCAAATGGTCGTCGTTAAAATTTATTGACATGCATTAAAACACGAACGGCCACAATGTGGAATACGACCGCGCCTGTAGGCTGCCTGTCAGTTGCCATGTGGACCAGGGTCCACCCCCCACCCACAATCTTATCTCCCTGGTACCCCATTTTAGGAAATGTCGTCTGTCCTCTTGAAAAAGGCGTAAACTCGAATGTCTGTTGAGCTGTCAGTGCCACCCTTCTTTAAAATAACAAAAACAAACAAAACACAGTGTGGTATTTTGAGAATATACACCGTCCAAAGAGCGTCGTTTGTGCAAAGAAAGCATTTTCAATCAATATGCAATATTCTTCACGACAGTACCACCAAGCTGGAGCTTTTTGCAGCCAGACAGAGATTGATGACACCGTAAAATAGTGCCGGACTCCGTTTCACACACAGTATCTACACTGCGTCTGCACCAGGATTCTTAACGCAATGTCCTATTGACCATAACACGAGAAAAACCAAAGAACAAGAACGAGTGACACGATGAAATTGGAGTAAGGGTCCGCATATGGAAGCCTAAAGTTGTTTAATACGATGACTGTGTAAGGCTACCCCGCAGTCAGTGGCGCATTGATCCACCGTGCGATTTTTGTCACGTGGAGCCGGGTCAGCCAATCGGAAGCAGCGGAGCTCGGAAAAATAATTACCTGCCGTGATTGTTCTCCGGTCAGATAAAAAAGTACACATACACGCCATATAATAATCGGACGCATGTAAACCAGTGCGGGACCTGCGACATGTCGACCACGGGGCCCATAAGTAATTATTACGTGGACTCCCTGATCAGCCACGACAGCGACGAGGTCCTGGCAGCCGCGGCGGCTGCAGCTGCCGCTGCCGCCACTCGCTTCTCGGCGCCCACCTCGCACCCTTCAGGCCCGCGTCCAGGGTCCCTGGTCGCGGACTGCGGAGACTACCCGTCGTGCAGCTTCGCCCCCAAACCGTCCGTGTTCCCCCCTTCGTGGGGGCCCTCGCAGTCCTCCGTTGTGTACCACCCGTACAGCCACCAGGCTCACTTGGGCACAGACTCACGGTACGTGCGTTCGTGGCTGGAGCCCATTTCGGGGGCTGTACCTTTCCACGGCTACCCGGTCGGCGGCAGGCACTACGGCTTGAAACCCGACGCCTTCCCGGAGCACAGAGTCGCCGAGTGCCTCGCGAGCAACGGGCGGACCTACACGGATTATCTGTACTGCTCTTCCTCGTCGGACATGCGGGATAAGACACTGCAGAGCCTCCCATCACCCGAACCGGAGCTGCTGCCCGCGGTGAAACACAAAGACGAGAGGCCCGAGTTCGATCCAAGTAAGTTCCACCTCCCTTTACAGTCACTCGGTAGTCTTTACTTGCATGATTTTCCTTAATTATTCAACGTCTTTCTTTCTTTTTTCCCCCCTGAGACAACGTGCATGGTCGCAGTGAAGAGAAATAAGTCCCCCCCTCCTCTCCCCTCCAGGCTGTTTGGAACTATAAAAGACAAACGCTGCTAAGCTAATAATATTGGGGCTGTAAAAAGCTGACGAGGCTGTAAAAATGCTGTCAACAGAGGACAGGCAGGAAGATGTTCAATTTGGATGAAGAGAAGTCACACAGTAGCGTTTTTTATTTGCAAAAACGTTATCTTTCTTCTTTGAGCATCTGAAGGGTGAGACGCTCGGACGACCAATCGTTGAGCAAAGAACGCCATTTCATAAAGTCCAACGTTTTGTGTTTTGACATTTGCTCAACAACGACGATTTTAAGATGAATTGGCTCAAGTCGTCCACGCAACTTTGAGGAATGTCATTGGTTGAGTTTGGCCGAGGACAAGTAAGGGCTTGAACTGCGGGCCGCTTTATTGGCCTAATCAAGTGAATAACCGCATTGAGACTTTTACGAGGCGGTAAGTTGAGGGCACTCCGAAGCAAATCGGCGGATGCGTGCTCAGCGCTCCAAATGACATTGCGAGCGTGTAAGCGAAGATTCCTCGCTGCTCACCTTGTGTGTTTTTTTCATGGCAGGTAACCCCGTGGCAAACTGGATCCACGCACGATCCACCAGGAAGAAGCGATGCCCCTACACAAAGTACCAGACTCTGGAATTGGAGAAGGAGTTCTTGTTCAACATGTACCTGACCAGGGACCGTCGCTATGAAGTGGCCCGGGTCCTCAACCTGACCGAGAGGCAGGTGAAAATCTGGTTTCAGAACCGGCGAATGAAGATGAAGAAAATAAATAAAGAGAAAGGCGACAACAAGGAGCAATAATGTCGTGGAAGACCCAACTGTCACGTGTTGAACCACTATGGACAGCGATTACTACGCAGCTACAAAGGCGATTCATCCTTTTTTTGGGGGATTTATCATGATTTTGGCTCATTGGTAACGCAATTTTAAAAACTCTGACGCTTGTTATTTTTCTATGATAACGGGAGTCCTCCTCAAAAAAAGAAAGATAATTCAACACTGACACTTTACGGTGTTGTATACTTCTTTTTGTACGTGAAATGCTCAAAATACAATTTGGGCGCGTAGCAAGCACTCCTGACTAAGAATACTTGAAATCCTTCGTGTGTTCAAATCCATCATTTTACGTTTGCAAAGTGGAGTATTTTGTACAGGATCAAAAAAAAAATCTGTCACTGTCTGTCTTCTTTGTATTTTTATGACAGTTGTTATATATCTTTTTAGGACTGTAATGTCCTATAACGATAGGAATGTAGACCTGCCAATATAAACATAATCACCATCAAAAATTGACTTCTGTGTTGATTGCAACTCATTATTAATCATCTTTCTGCACACACACTATATATATATATATATATATATATATATATATATATATATATATATATATATATATATATATATATATATATATATATATATATATATATATATATATATATATATATATATGTGTGTGTGTGTGTGTTTCATATATATATATATATATATATATATATATATATATATATATATATATATATATATATATATATATATATATATATATATATATATATATATATATATATATATATATATATATATATATATATGTGTGTGTGTGTGTGTTTCATATATATATATATATATATATATATATATATATATATATATATATATATATATATATATATATATATATGTTTCATATATATCTTCATGTTTTTTTCATGAATTCGCTCACTGACAAATGTGAAGGTTTTTTTTCCATCTTTTTATATAACGTTTATAATGCACATTGAGGTAATCGAAGTGCTAAAAAAAGTTGCTAATGCAGTCGTGTTCCTTATTTAAGTCTCGTTTTATGTTAAGGGATCAATAGTACCCGTTTCCATTTTATGTTGACTAA
>NC_142734.1:6726362-6746362 GCF_051943395.1 Hippocampus bargibanti | reverse complement strand
ACATGACGTTTATTTGTTCCCATCCGATATTTCACAACGCGGTGCAGTGAGACGTAAAATCTACAGTGGCTCGGAAATGGATTCACGTTTGCGGTGGGGGGCGGGGATGGGGTAGGTCAGCTGACATGTCGCTGCATGTTTTGTTTCAAAATGGAACCCGTACGGCCTACCTGTACTTGACACGAAAGACTACAGAACGGATCGTCTGTATGGTTCAAGCTACCTGAAAAGTCTGAATACGTGTTTGCGCGCTCGCGCGTGTGTGTTTTGTCTTATTTTTGTTTTAATCGCGTTCACTGTCTTCCCCTCAAGCCCCAGGAAGACGCAACGGCAGACAAACGTACAGCCGCTACCAGACTTTGGAACTGGAGAAGGAGTTTCTCTTCAACCCTTACCTGACCCGCAAACGGAGGATCGAGGTGTCGCACGCCCTGAGCCTGACCGAGCGGCAGGTGAAGATCTGGTTTCAGAACCGCCGCATGAAATGGAAAAAGGAAAATAACAAGGACAAGTTTCCGGGTCAGAGGGGAGAGGCCGAGGCCGAGGAGGAGGGCAACGAGGACGGTGAAGGCGAAGAGCCGGAAGAGAAGGAAGCGGAAGAGGGAGAGGAGAGCAAGGAGTGATTTGATGGGCCTTTTTATGGTTATTGTGCTGAAAAAAAAAGACGGGGGGGGCGGGGGGGGTAAGGGTAAGAACAGCGGGCACGGTCTCATCAAACGCGTCACCTTTCGTATGGTCAAGTGGGAATCGCCACATAGATATAGGCACATTTAACATCCAACGGGATTGCCTTTTTTTCTACAAAAAAAGTCAGAAAGGAGACGATCTGTATTTTGTCTTCGAAATTTCGTCTGCTTCCCTTGCAAAATGAAAAAAAAGGGAATTGAAATAGCATGCTAGATGATTGAAAAAAATTGGGGAGAAATGCATTGGAATTACCTTCGACCACGAGGATGCAAAGTGTATATAGAAAAAAATAGAATAATAATAACGAAAGGCATTGTAGGACCTTGTCAACTCCACAGATGAGTTTTTAGGAGCGCGTTCAGTCATCATCGCGGCATTTTGTACAAACCACACACCTTTTATGATGACGATCATGATTATTATTATTGTCAGTGTTGCCGTTTAAGTTCCACAAAGATGGCCTCAAAGTAGGCGATTTCCTTTTTTTCTTTCTTTCTTTCTTTCTTTCTTTCTTTCTTTCTTTCTTTCTTTCTTTCTTTCTTTCTTTCTTTCTTTCTTTCTTTCTTTCTTTCTTTCTTTCTTTCTTTCTTTCTTTCTTTCTTTCTTTCTTTCTTTCTTTCTTTCTTTCTTTCTTTCTTTCTTTCTTTCCTTTCCTATGTTTCTTTCGTCCTTTCCTTTTTCTATATTTCTTTCGTCCTTTCCTTCTCTCCCTCCTTCTTTATTTCCTTCTTTCTTTCTTTCTTTCTTTCTTTCTTTCTTTCTTTCTTTCTTTCTTTCTTTTGTTTTTCTTTCCTTCTTTCCTTCCTTCGTTCTTTCATTTTATTTTCCTTCTTTCCTTCATCCCCTTTTCTCTGTTTCGTTCCCCCTTTCCCTTTACCTCTTTCCTTCTTTCCTTCTGTCTGTTTTTTTCCTGATTTTTGTCTTTCTTTCTTTACTTGTCTTTCTTTCCTTTCCCATCCTTTATTTCCTTTTTCTTCATATTTTTCATGCCTTCTTTCCTTGTTTGGAGGCTTTGGTGGGGTGGGGTGAATTGCAATCGATTGAAATCCTTTGATGCTACCTAAACCGAGGGAGAATTGCAATAGAGATTTCTGAATCTAGAGATTTCAGATGTTTTTTTTTTATTTGAAAGTGTTTTTGGCGCGCATAAACACACACGCGCGCGCGAAACCTGGCAACTTCTTTCTCTTGTTCTCAATTTTATGTCTGTAGCATTTAGCCAATCCTTGTTGAAGACAATGAATTCTGTTAGAGTCTTGGGAAGACAATTAGCTCGAAGCCGAGCAATGACCGGTTTGTTTCTTGCAGCCAAGCACTCACTACCTAAACTGGCGAGCCACCATGCCTGTGCACAGTCCACACCTGCACCCGGCACGGTCGGGTTCCAAATGAACGCCAAGACGTGTTGTTCCCCAACAACTCAACTGCCTAAAACGCACATTAGACGGTGCCTACCTGCAACAACCACAACGAGTTTCCTTTGGATTTCGAAATGGTGGTGAAATAGACTAGTTGCTTTTGTTTTGGTTTGTTTTGCACTGAATATTATAACCTTTGTGTATACGTCTTGTTTCAAATCGATGTTAACAAGTATGCTTGGTGTTATTCCTGTGAAAGACCACGTTGTCTCTCTCCCGCCATTGTTGATGTTCACTCACAAATAAAGATGATGGCTCACAATAATTACGGACTCCTTCCTTTTTTATTACATCCAGCCTCGAGCCCATTGCCTATATATATATATATATATATATATATATATATATATATATATATATATATATATATATATATATATATATATATATATATATATATATATATATATCGTTAAAATATTTGGCTTTTTTTGTGCAGGTTGACAGTCCAAAGCCTTCTACTGTTTGATGAATCCCTTTTAATAAATAATAGCATCGTAAAACTTGCTGTCTTTGGAGACCATTTTTAATGAATTTGGGGATTAATAACATGTGAGATGAACAAGGATCCACTGTAATAATGGTGAATGTTAAGAATGTAGCGAGCAAGCAAGGTGTGGCTTGCAGCAGCACCATTGGGAGCAGACTTTAAACATATGAGCTGCCTTCATGTTCGGAACACACACTGATAAAAGAAACGTCTACGACATTGCAGTACAATCACAAACTTTACAATGACGCTGAATGCATTCAAATGAACGAACACGTTTATTGGCCATTCCACACGTTAAAGCGATGCATCGAACCATGCTTCAGTTTTAGCAGGACCCTCCCCTCCCATTCATAGCTCATTGTACCATTTTTCGTGTGTTTCATTCAGTTCTGTTACAATTAAATAGCTCCAAATTATACATAAGGCACTATATATTTCTATATCTATGAATATCCCACCATATCTCTATCTCTATCTCTATCTCTGTCTCTATCTCTATCTCTATCTCTATCTCTATCTCTATCTCTATCTCTATCTCTATCTCTATCTCTGTCTCTGTCTCTATCTCTATCTCTATCTCTATCTCTATCTCTATCTCTATCTCTATCTCTATCTCTATCTCTATCTCTATCGATATCTATATCTATACCTATATCTATATTATATATATATATATATGTGTGTGTGTGTGTGTGTGTGTGTGTGTGTGTGTGTGTGTGTGTGTGTGTGTGTGTGTGTGTTTCTTCGTTTTTGTTATTTATGTATTTATTAAATGTCTTTATTTCTTCATGTTATTAATGCATTTTTATGTATTCATGGCTACAAACACTTTTTGAAGCCTCCTGTATAAATACTCAATCGTTCGAGATTCCAGAGTGCATTAATTAACCCACCCACAAACAAGGAAAATGTATAATTCTCTTTTATAAATGTAGTGATGCTTACGCATTTGTATTTTTAAATGCTATTTTGGCTTAATTAAAATAAGTGTATAATCTAATGATTCACGAATGATTCTTGATATGGATTTTCTCTTATTAACTTAACCATACATACTTTTCCAAAATACTATTTTGGTGAAATTAGATTGAGTGCATCAATATTTAAGCGTTTGTGTAAATTGCATCCATTTGTTTGGTTTATTTGCATCGGAAGCAAATGGCGTCGATTGTGAGTGCAATTGACTGTGGAAGCAAACGAATTGTATCGGGGCTGTCCGTCCAAATATTACCCATTTAAATGTCAAAAAATACATCGTCCACCCGTTTATCTCGTTCTGTTTTCACCCGCATTTTATGAAATATCTACCAGTCATTGGAACCAAATCTGTTAAATGGCGGCCCCCTTTGCCCGCCACCCCACAAGAAAATCACGGTCGCTTCTTTTTTTTTTTTTTTGCCTTGGATTTGCCCACCCCATTCCGGATGTGTCCTCTGTGGCAACATTTGGTGTGTGGTGTGTACACATCATCTTATATCTTGTGTGCGTGTTTTCACCAGAGGGCTGACATTAGCACTAAACTTTAGTGGAGATGTTGTAAACTTTATTGGCGGTGTAAAGGCGACGATGGAAGGCGCTTTTTGGGAGGGGGGTGTCTTTGTGACTGCTCGCTGGTTCGCCTTTCTCCCAAATACTTCCTTTCATCGTCAAATTAGACCAATTTGTTTATATTTTTGTGCTGAGTGTCGTTCGGTGAGCCTTCGACTGCTATTTGCTCGTAAGTCGATTGAAGGTGCCGCGCATTGTCGTCTTTGCCTCTAGAATCCGATGCATATCTTATGTGTGCGTGTGGAGGGGGGGGGGTCTGGATTAAGGCAGTACGTCATCTAAATTATATACCGTGTCAGACATGACAACATGATTCCGACTTGATCGGAGCACTTCCGGGTGCTTTCTACTATCTTTATGGATATTTTATTTCCAGGGTATGCAGAAATCCATAATTATTCTGTTTGTCTGTAAACCCCGTCTCAAAATTTACTTGTAGACTTTGGCATTCGACTCAGCATGATTCCGACTTGATCTTGGTTTCACTTCCTGATGCTTTCTACTATCTTTGTGACTGTTTTATTTCCAATATAAGACAGAAATCCCTAATTATTCTGTTTGTCTGTAAAACCAGTCTCAAAACTTATTTGTAGTCTTTGGCATTCGACTCAGCATGATTCCGACTTGATCTTGGTTTCACTTCCTGATGCTTTCTCCTATCTTTGTGACTATTTTATTTCCAATATATGACAGAAATCCATAATTATTCTGTTTGTCTGTAAAACCCGTCTCAAAACTCACTTGTACTCTTTGGCATTCCACTCAGCGTGATTCCGACTTGATCTTGGTTTCACTTCCTGATGCTTTCTCCTATCTTTGTGACTATTTTATTTCCAATATATGACAGAAATCCATAATTATTCTGTTTTTCTGTAAAACCCGTCTCAAAACTCACTTGTACTCTTTGGCATTCCACTCAGCGTGATTCCGACTTGATCTTGGTTTTACTACCTGGTGCTTACTATCTTTGTGACTGCTTTATTTCCTGTATATGATACTTGTCCAGGATTAAGCGTTTTGTTACAGCTTCAGCTGTTGTTAAAGCGCTGTATAAATCTATATGTACTGTATTGCCTTCCTTAGTCTAAAATTGCAAAATGTTGAAGTTTGTAGAATTTGGTTGGAGAGGCACTGCGCTCTTGATTGGGCCAATATCATTATGTGAATATAGGAAGGCTCCAAAGGCCTTCCATGGGTTTATCCTTCGTCTGATTCCAGTCATGGCTCCTCCTCTTTTAATTGTGCGCTTATTTATTTTCCCTGCACGCTGTAAACTATTGCCAATTGCGTTATTGATAACATTGGTTGTCGTCTGTATATAAAGCTCGGTCGTCCTCTTTGTCATTTTTGTCGCCTTAGAACATGTCCCCCTGAAATGTCAGCATCCAAGCTGTTTCCTTTTATTCATGGTCTATATTTGCTGCACGGCAAAGAAGAGGGAATTGCAAAGATGGGTGCAAACATTCCTGGTTGTTAAAGGGAGAAATTTACAGCTGAGTAATAAAAGTTTACGACGCACGGCTCGCCGTGATTGGCTGCAGCGAGCCACGTGGCTCACGCTGCATGAACATGAACTTTATGCTGTTGTCTATTCCCCGCTCCTTCCTTTGAATCGGCAGCAGAGCAGGCTGCAGTTGTGTAAAAGCCTCTCTTTTTACCCCCCACTCGCACGTGGGCACCTCACACGTTTGGACGGCCGTTCGTGGCTCCGGTGCGGGCATCTCGTAGACAACCTCCAGCTCTCCCTCCGGAAGACGGAAGGAAAAAGAGCTGCAAAAACGGACTTTGCCATGCTGGATCCTCATAGGCTGCTCGCGCGCGCATTCGTGCGCGCGCCCTCGAGCGTGGCCAGCCAAGATGAGCGCCAGCCGAGCCCCGGCGGAGGTAGGATTGCGCATTTCTCCAGCTTCGTCTCTGTTTGGATTTGTCCTCGTGGGCGATGCAGTTCCATCGTGAGATGTTGGCAGGGTACTTGCTCATGGCCGCGTGTGACTCACGGGTGCGCCCACCCCCAAGGCCCGCGCCACAGGGGTGGCGTTGGCTGGCTTACTGGCGGGCCAGGAGCACCTGAGCGGCCACTTATATGGTTCTGCATTTTAAAGTTGATGTGGCTATAGTGCGCTGTTAGCAATTAGCTGGAGACTCTTTTAAGCAGCAGACCCACCCTGTCACCATTACTGTGGCGGGGGAGGCTAACTGATACATTGAAATAGAGTTGTTGTTGTTATTTTTTTTTACATTCAAGGTTCTGCTCATACACAAACACACACATGCACACGCCGATGAGATGACGCCTAACACTGATGGTGTAGTTGCGTCCACCCACAGTGCCCCCTAGCGTCCAACTTTGTTGCATATGGAAGTGGGCGGGGCCAGTGTTGTTTTCAGCTGCTTCCTCCCTTGCTGCGGATGTCAGCTGACCTACTTGCGCGTGCTCGTGGGTGCGTGCGCCGGCATGTGGAAGTACCTGTGTGTGCATATATATATATATACCTTTATTAGTCTCGCAGTGGAGAATTTTGCATTTCATATAATATATAAGAAGATATTATATTATTATAATATACTGTATTATATTATTTCCAAATTGGGGAAACACCATTTTGTCCAGATCGACGACTCAAGCTTATTCTCTGTTTGCAAGACACTGTCACACGTGTCAGGAGGTTGCATGATCATCTTTATTGTCGTTCATATGGATTGACATTCGGAATTATAATACCAGATATAGAAAAATATGTACGTGTGTGTGTGTGTGTGTGTGTGTGTGTGTGTGTGTGTGTGTGTGTGTGTGTGTGTGTGTGTGTGTGTGTGTGTGTGTGTGTGTGTGTGCATGTGTGGGGATCGCAAAATGTACATAAAATTTTTCAGTTAACGCATTCCATTTTTTTTTCTCTGACAGAAGTCCCTTCCTGCCCCAATACATTAATATATGATGTATATAAAATGTTGATTAGAATCAGAATCAGAAAGCCTTTAATCGTCCCACAATGGTGACATTTGCGACTACACGGCGTAATCGTGCGTGTTTGTTTCAGATTCTTCTTGCCCCGTTTTACATGACATGATTTGTCCTCTTAGTGAGACATTCGCGTGATGTGTGTGTCTCTCTGTGTGTGTGTGTGTGTGCGTGTGCGTGTGTGTGAGTGTGTCTCGAAAATCAACAATGGCCTACACTGTAGGAAAAAAATGTAAATATATTCCAAATGGTGCTTCTTCTTGCCTCGTTAATCCTCACAAGCCGCGTGGTTTGTCGTCCCCCTCGCGAGACGCTAGCTGCTTTCAAGGTCTGCACAAAGAAGCAAACAGGCCATTCGGAACATGTGCTGCATGTACAGCGATGCAGCTCAAATTGCACACACACACAGAAATAAAAAAATAAAAAGCAGAAGGTTGGAATGCTTCTTGTTTTGTATTGGTCAATAAAGGTCCATTGAAGTCCTCCATCTGTCCCCATCACCACATTTAGAATTCCGACAGGGCAAAAGTTTTTTTTGCCCACTAATGGCCTTAATTTATGACGTGTGGATCAACATGCCGCTCGCCGGCCACTGACTTCCCGAGTGTATAACGAGCATAAAGTCCAACACTTCCGGACCTAATTGGGCCCGTCTGCCACACTAAAGTGCCCATAGACAGCTTTACATTATGTTCCAGCCCAAAATGAAGAAGTCGAGCAAAACGGGGGAGACATCAAGGGGGGAGGGGTTGTCCAGCCCAAAGCGTTCTGCGGGGCTGCGTTTTAATCATGACGAATAATGTGAAAATTGTACACTTGCCATTAAAAAAATAAAAAATAAAAAAAACAGTGTGTCATGTGAAAAACCACCCAAAGAAGCAGCTTTAATGTGCATGAACTCGCTGAGTTTAAAGCCTTAGGTTGGAATTAATATGAACCTACCGAATAATAATAATAATAATAATAATAATAATAATAATAATAATAATAATAATAATAATAATAATAATAATAATAATAATAATAATAATAATAATAATAATAAAGCCTTTGATAGTCCCACAATGGTGAAGTTTGCAATCTACAGGAGGAAAATTTAAGTGGGTGGTTAGGGGGGAGTAGTGTATGCACGGAAGAAAATGTCAGGAGACTGAAATGTACAACTGCACAAAAAAGTTACATAAAAAGAACTGTACATGAGAAAAAATACATATAAGTATAAAAAGCTTATTTGATAATAAATAATAATAATAATAATAATAATAATAATAATAATAATAATGAATGGCAGCACTTCTTATAACAGCCAGAACAACCATTAAAAATTATCTGTTATGATGATCATCATCATCATTAGTATTAGTAGTAGTCATAAAATTACTGTACTATCTTTATCACTGTTTTTTTTCCTCTACAGTATAAGATAGTTGTACATGTAAAGCCCTCTGTTACAAGTCCAGATATTGTTAAAACGCTATATAAATCAATATGCATTGTACTGTATTGTGTAATTATTATTTGAATTCTTATAAATATTTTTTTTCTTTTCGGCTTTTCCATTCAGGGGTCGCCAGTGAATTTAATGCAGTTGCGTGAGGCGTCCTTTTTTGGCGCTTTTATTTTAGTTTTGTTCCCCGAATATAGTTGGAATGATAGTGGAAGTACAAAAGGCTGCCTGTGAGCACCCAAAGCCGCACATGACACTTCTGAAGGGCCGCAATAAAAGCGTAAAATACGAAGGCAAGTCTGACCTCTCCAATTGTGCAGTGCAGTGGGTGAATCTCTGCTGCATTCCAGCCGAGCTACCTCAGTCGCAGGCAGGCACACATCGAAGGCTTCGCTCCTCCTTTGCCTTTTATGTACAGCCCAAACTTGTTTTTTGCAGTTGCTGCGTGGAGATATTAAAATATTCAAAACACCATTTACAATTCATTTGTCATAATAACACATTTCATTTAGAAGCGCCGTTAAAAACTCTCAAGGACAGAATTCATGGAGGAGCACAAAACCAAGCAAGAAGAAAATAAGAAAAACAAATTGTGAAGAGTGCAATTCAAAAACAAGCGCTCTTATTTTTTGACGTGATCCTGAACATTTGCTGCAAAGGCGGATGGATAGTCCCCATGCACATATGGCCACAAATAAGGTGGAGGGGAAGGAAGGTTTTATGGCAAGTCACTTCCTCGTCTTTGTTGTCTCTTTGGTGGGCTGTCGAGGCTTGCGCACTAAATCGACCAGACAGCCCGTAAACGCACTTTGGAATCAGGAACTATTGTTTTCCACGATTTGACCTGTTGAAAAGTCACTCTGTAAAAATTGGATTTCACCTCAGCGTGTTGTTATTTTATACAGTTCGGACAGGGATAACTACAAGGTGTTTTTATCTTTTCATACCCCCTGTTCAATCTTCCTGCAGTAGATTACAAATTTTCCCATTGTGGGAATATTAAAGGCTTTCTGATTCTGAAGGAACAGGTGACGCCCTTCAGAATTGTTTTCGTCTTTTACAGACGAAAAGCATCCCAATGCTAATATCCGTTTGGAGTTGGACAAGTCACACTGCGGGCAGACAATCGCTCAAGTTTTGCGTGTTGGTGGTACGCCTCAAAAGCAATTTCCAAGGCCATTATTTGTCGCTCACATAATCATCAGTTTGCGTGGTGCGCGACGATGGAATGCACACGTATGACGGCAACCACTCAGCACTTTACAACCGCCTGCTTCAAAAGCCGAGCTGGTCGTCGGGATTTTCGAGTATTTTTCTATCTGGAGACCGACTAGTGGAATTGTTTTTCTGCAAAAGTGACAGAAATCATTTTCATTAAAGCATTTTTTTCTTTTTTTACGCGTTTGTGCCTGTAGGCGGCTACCCCGTGTTGCTGCAGGGATAGTTTTTTTGTGAGCTGGGGAGCATGTTTTATTGCCCTCGCTTTCACAAGCGAGACCATCGACGCATTCATACACCCCCCCCCTGTTCACTACATGGTTTTGTAAATAGCTCGCACGTCTAGTAATTTCTCACCCAATGGCAACGTTTGGATATTACGAAAAAGTCATCAATTTGGCCTGGATGAATAGAATATGTCAATTTTATCGGTAAACTTCTGTGTGGATGAAGTATCTCTCTCTCTGTGTGTGTGTGTGTGTGTGTGTGTGTGTGTGTGTGTGTGTGTGTGTGTGTGTGTGTGTGTGTGTGTGTGTGTGTGTGTGTGTGTGTGTGTGTGTGTGTGTGTGTGTGTGTGTGTGTGTATGTTTTAAGTGTGATTTGAAATGTATTTACATGGGACATGTTTGCAATGTTTTGGTCACAACAGCATTTTAATCAAATGCATTGTTGATAAATAATCTCTGTCATGACCCTTTAGACTCTGTGATGATTTAAATGCAAATTCACCATATCTTTAGAATCGGAATAAGAATCAGAATCATCTTTGTTTACCAAATACGTAGAACACACAAGGGATCTGTCTGCGGTAGAACACGCTGCATCAGTATCATCATAAAAAAGACATTGCAAATAAGTATGGAGGACACTAATCAAGGCTAATTTAATCAAATGTAACCATTAGTCCCGCCTGCCTTCCTGAAAGTGAACATTTGCTTGACAGTGCCTTCGCTTACAAGACTGAGTGTATGTGTGTACGCGCACGCATTGGCGTCGCTTCCACTGTTTCTCGGCATTTTGCACTTATGCTCCACGCAGCTCGAAGCTCCCAGCGAGAATTTCTACCGCACTCCCTTCTCGCCATTGGTGGAGCCCGGGTCAGCTGACTTGGTCATATTGTCTTGGAGCGAGACAAGCCTCGACTATCACACTCGGCTTTGGGCGTCTTAAACGGAGATTGCAAACTCATAATATTGAACCGCCAACGGCAGACAAGTTGAGGGGCTATCGCGGGGTACACCGGGGAGAGAAGGAGAGAGTTAGAGAGAGCGCGACAGAGCGAGAGAGAGAAGAAGGGGGGGAGAGGGGGGGTAAGAGAGAAGAGGAGCTCGCGGAAAGGTGTGGTTGGCTGACACACACACGGGAGGGAGATTTACTGGGAAGGAAGATTGAAAAGCGAACAATAAAGAAGTGGGCAGAGTTGGAGAAGAGGCCAGGTATGAATTCGTATTTCGCCAACCCGTCGCTCTCGTGCCATCTGTCCGGCGGCCAAGAGGTTTTGCCCAACGTGCCCATCAACTCCAGCACCTATGACCCAGTCAGACACTTCTCGTCGTACGGAGCCGCCGCGGCCGTGAGCCAGAACCATCGGATATACGCCGCCGGCCCTTTCTATTCGCCCCAGGACAACGTGGTGTTCGGTTCGGGACGGCCCCAGTACGACTATGGCTCCGGCGTCTTCCTGCAGGACAAAGACGTGCTGCCCAGCTGTAGGCAGGCAAACGTGGGACTGAGTGGCGCGCAGAGTCACCTCGGCCAAGATTACGCCTTGGAGCAGAGCAGGGCGGCCCAGGAGCAGAAGAGCAACATCCCGATCTACCCGTGGATGCAGCGCATGAACTCACACAGCGGTGAGTTTTACTAGCAGCCAATCAATTCAGGGAATGGGCCCCCTTTTACGATTCGTCTCACCAAGAGAGTAAGCTACTTTTTATGGCCCCATAAAACACCACTGTATCTCCTTGACTTGTAGATGGGCCTTTTGCATGTGCTTGCGCGCCGAACTCGTGTACACGCTTGCATTTATTGATACACAAAGGCCGACATCTCCTTCAAGACGCAGGACAGTCCCCCCTTCACCCCCAGCCCAAATAAACTCACGCACTACTCTCCCAACCCATCCATCAATCAACCAATCAAACCAAAACCAAAATCCTCATTGAACGGGCGACTTTCTACCCCAGCAGGAGTGGGCTACGGGACAGATAGACGCAGGGGACGACAGATCTACTCCCGCTACCAGACTCTGGAACTGGAGAAGGAGTTCCACTTCAACCGCTACTTGACTCGCCGCAGACGCATCGAGATCGCGAACGCCCTTTGCCTCACCGAACGTCAGATCAAGATCTGGTTCCAGAACCGACGCATGAAGTGGAAGAAGGAGAGCAACCTGACCTCCACGGTGGCCGGAGCCGAGTCCACGGCGACCACGCAAGACGACGAACGCGGCGGAGGCGACGGCGGTGGAGGAGGTGGAGGAGGTGGAGGAGGAGGCGCGATCAAAGAAGACCAAGACACCGAGGACAAGAAACAGAAGGAATAGTTCCAGTCACCTGGAAAATAAAACAACAACATTACTACCTAAAAATGGAGCTGAAAGGGACCACAATGCATGACGGCTCCCATTCCTCGTTATCCTCATAATGGGGGTGATGAGCCTTAAAAAAGAATAATAATAATAATCAAAAGAATAAAAAAAACAAGCCCAATAATTCCAGCCACTTTCTGATCGCCGTGACTCTGGATCACTCCTATATTATTATTATTATTATTATTATTATTATTATTATTATTATTATTATTGACTTTTATGGCATTGTGCAAATAATTCAAACAAACGAATTATTAATTCCTACGTGATTTCCAATGCCAGTAGCAACTATTTAACCCACCCCCCACGTCCCACCGCCCCCTCCCTGCAGTCATTGCATCACTGTGAAGTATGTACACACCAAATCCAGTGTTAAATTAGTATCGACATTCCAACAAACGGAAGGATTCGAAGCCTTCGTTTGGTCACAGTGTCATGCATGCATGCAGGCTATACTTGAATATATAAAGATGATGTAAACATAGTTCTTGCAGAAACGTGAGCGTTACACGAAGAGACAAAGACAGAAATATGTGCCTGTATACAGGCCGCTGAGCAACTCAGCAAATATTATGCAAATCTTGTAAGACTGAATGTGCATTTAGTTGCTTTGATGAACGACGCACAATACCAAATTGCGCTTATTCCCCTTCCCCTTTTGACCCCCTTAACACAATTCCTTGTGAAATATATTTGTACACGTCGTCATTTTTTTTTATTTTGGAAGGTCTTGTTTGGTCATAATTGTGTAACATATGGAATAAAATATTTGTAAAAATGTGCATGTTGTGAGATGCCTTAATGATGGTTTGTGGGGATGTCATACCAATGCTTGTTAAGTTTCTGGGTTTAAAAAAAAACTAGTGGGGAGGTAAATTTGGTTATTCTTTTTCACAAACACCTTATGGACTTTAGATAGTCCAAAAACATTCTTGTGGGTATCGTCGATGCTGAACGTTTTGAACTTCACTGCTCTTTACTGAACATAAGAGGACGTTTTTAGATCACGGCATTCAAACCCTTAAGAACAGTCATGAACATTCATCTCATTTGAGGCCATGTATTTATTTAAGTATTTTTTATGAGAATAGCAGGAAAGTGTTTGATTGCAGAGTTCGGTGTGTCCCTTCCTTCCCTTCCCAGACAGTCTTGCCCCCTTCCTAACAGCAGATGACGCTCTTGTCTTACTCTGGTGGTCTTTTTCGCGAACGTGTGCTCGCCTTGCTCTCTAGCAGCAGCAAGCAGCTCGAGGTTTACTGGACACGTCTTTGCCATTCATCAATATCCCCATTGAGTATCAACGCCAATTTATGACTGGCCAACATGCGCACGTGATCCCATACAAATAGGCCATATTTGGGTAGCGCTCATCGGATCAAGGATTAAAAAAAACATACCAAAGGCCACTGCGCCTATAAATCCGGATTATTTTTTCTTTAAAAGCAAGGCTGTGTTTTTTCTTCTTTCAAACGTTACTACAAAGAAAAGCAATGATCAACACAAATCAGGGACGAAGAGCAGTGTCTATCCAGCAAGTATCTGGGCGCTAAAAGTGTCAAGCGATTTTTGAAAATGAGCTCGAATGTTGACAGCTGCAGCGTGAGGCATGCGACCGAGACAAGTTTCCCGATGTTTGGCTTGGTTGGGCGTCACCGATGCGTCAACGGGAGCGCCGTATTCCCACGGCCGGTGCCCGCCGCTTCGCTCGGACGGAGCCCGAGAGGTAGCCCGGGGGAGGCTCCTCCTCCGCCGCCCGGACCTCACACGCACGGCAGTGCCCCGCGGACCAAGGCCCGGTCCGGCGACGAGCGCAGCCTGGATGGCGGCTCGAGTGCTGGAAAAACGCAAGCAGGCTCGCGGAAGGCGGACGGCAGCCAGCCGCAAAGCAGTGAGCGCGAACCGCAGATTTATCCGTGGATGACCAAATTGCACACGAGCCACGGTAAACTTTGCGTCTATCTTCTCACTCCCTCTTACGCGCTGCTCTACTTCGTTTCGAGCGCTCCACTTTCCCTCTTGAGTTTTATAGGCCAAACGCAGGAAATAATAAAAACTCGCGGCCATAAATTTTATGACAAAGGCATCCATTGCTCGTAAAGCTGCTCTATTACGGCGAAGAGGTGTTTTGAGGGATGATATATGCTGCAGTAATTGAACCGCGGATCAAACTGCATGTGACAAAATTATTAAATAATATTACACATTCATCCCTATACCATTTGTTGCTGTTTTTTATCACTCCTCCCATGCAGTGCAACGTATAAATGCTATACAAGATCAGTGCGCGAGAGCGTGCGTGTCTGTTTGAAGCTTTAGCCTTAAATTGAACTCTGGGAATCACCAATGACCTGACCCTCGGTTGAACTTTTCACCTCGAAAAGTTTTGAATAGGCATGCATGCACTCTTTGGACGGCCAACGATCTTGCTTTCTCTTACTTCACCCGCATGCAAACGTCGCAGTCTGCCAGACAGGCAGCACACCCCTCTGGAAGGCTTCAAAATGTCCAACTCTCTGTTTTGTTGCGGCCTCAGAGTGTCAGGGTGTACTTTCAACAGCTTTCATTCCAATTGTTGTGGCATCGGTAGCCAGCAGTCTTTCAGTTAAAGCACAACTACCACTCGTCTCGAAATGGAAATGTATCGTTCCACGCAATTGACCCATAGAGAAAAATAAATACACAGGTGTGTAGTTTGACCGTGAAGCCCGTTCATTTAAGTCGCCCAGCACTCAAAAGTACACTGAAAGTTAATTGCCATTAGCATGTAATATTTTAAGATCATTAGACATTTCGAAGTGGTTTGTATTACGTACGTTTCACAACACCAAAAGAGAGTCAACATTTTGGACATCATATCGCTCTCATGTATATTTAGGGAAATAAAGCAGCAACAAACGGTGCAAAAACAACTGAGTTGTTTATCTGGCCAAATCAAAAACACAATTTTTAAACGACAAGTTTGCTTTAACTGCAATGTGCACTACACAGAGGAACTGGGGAACGTTTGCTTTTAATGTTAAGACATTTGCAATGTTGATACTTTTAAACGTAATTCTACAGTCCTTAAATTGCATAACCAGTCGGACGAAAGTACTTAAACCACGTCGTTTTCGTCGATTCTTGCTCAATTGAATACACAAGGTGTAGCATGAGAACAGGAAAAAACAAACAAACAGACAAACATGTATTTCTTCCTCTGAAGTCAGCTACGATTAAGAAAAACCTTGGAGGATGGCTTCATGTCAGCTACGTCTGTAGCCATCGCTCGATATTTGTAAGAAAAATTGAAAAGGAACCGAACCTGCAGAAACAAAGACAACACCCCCCCCCGCACCCCTCGACGGCCACACACTGAATTTCCGAGCGAACGTCAGTTGATTTCTAACTTCTGTTTGCAATACGACAGAATCGGAAGGCAAGCGTTCGAGGACCAGCTACACCCGCTACCAGACTCTGGAACTGGAGAAGGAGTTCCACTTCAACCGCTACCTGAGCCGCCGTAGGCGTGTCGAGATCGCGCATTCTCTTTGTCTCAATGAGAGACAGATCAAGATCTGGTTCCAGAACCGCCGCATGAAATGGAAGAAGAGTTCCAAGATCAAAGTGAAAGAATAAAGACAATTTGCGTCACCGCATATAGCGAGCAAAAAGCGGCCTGACCTGCTGATGAACTGCCGGGGTAGCAATGACGTCATGAAAGTGCACCGCGGCTCTTCATCAGCAATTATGTGTCACGTGTCGTTCCTGTTTGGGACTCACTCCATTGACTCTCATTGACGTTTGATCAATTGGTTTACGTTACTAACTGGATTTTTCTGGCCAATGCGACGATCAGACCACTTTGGGGCCGCCGATCACTTACGCATGTTACTAATTGGGATTACCAGACCGATAAAAACATGTCAACTTTTTTTGGGTGGGTTCTTCGCGGGTGACTAATTTGTGTGAGTGCGCGCGTGTGTGTAACCCAATACAAATGTACGGTGATATAGTGATGTGGGGGGAAAATAATATGTAGACTTCTGATGCCCTGTGAATAAATAACGCCATTGATAGCTTCATTGTTGATTGTAACCAATAAAGTCATGACATGCACGAGTTGTATTTCGTTTCCAGTTGTGGCGTTCTATTCTATTTATTACATTTAAACAACGTCGACGCCTAACGACGTGTCGTTTAAACAATGAGCTCACATTTGTAGTCTGGTTGCAAGGCGAGTGACAAACGCGCAATCAAGTTTAAGGACCCCCCTCATAAAACTTTATTGCCCCCGTTTCCGGACAAACTGTTTCCTGTTTTGCCAGGAGAAGGAAAGAGAGTCCCGGCCTCGGCTGGGCCTCGCCTCGGCCTTGCATCGCCTTCCTTTTCCTTTTCCATGCGGAAAAACTACACGTGGCTAAAGCTCGCTGTCCTTTTTTCGAAGACACCTGGTTACAGCGTCCGTATATGCGATAATAGCATGGCAGTGCACACCGCGTTGTGATTTTTTTTTTTTGTGGAGGGGGGGGCGGGGGGGGTGTTTAAACGTTTGAATGGGAACCCCAGCAAAGGAATAAAACAAGAAATCGACAGGACTCACCTCTTGAATCCTAATCGAACTTACTCGGTGCTTTCAAGAAGAGAAAATCGCAGTCCACTGTCTGTCACTGCGACGTGGCCTGTATTGAACCTTCCTCGTTTCCCCCCCTGCTCGGTCGTCTCTCCTTTTCGGGTATTTTAAAGTTTACAAGGTTACATATGCCAATTGGCCGGAGCAGGCCCCGTGAATGGTGCTTGGGAAGCACGTGGTGTCATTTAAGTGGCTTTTATGGCCTGGAAGGGCTGACAAACCTTCGATATATACACATCATATATAATCTTAACTGTCCGGAGATCACAGCTGCTGGCTAGCCGCGTTCAAGCCTGCGTGTGTACGCCTCATCTGGGCCGCGGAGGGCTTGTTGCAAGGCAGGATCTGGCAACTGGGACCCTGGCCATGCATGCTGCGAAGCACTGCGAGCGCGGTGAGTTGAACACTCAATTCCGAATTCGCCATGCAGGTCACTGTTTTACGAAAACGATGTCACTCAACAATTTGGACGTTGGAACCGGTTCCGTGTAACATGCGTGGATTTGAGAAATTATTTTGTAAATACCAACGAGTTTTACAGTAATAGGGTCGTTGTTGTTGAATGTGATCAGAATCAGAAAGCTTTCAATATTCCCACAATGGGCACATTTGCAATCGACAGCAGCAAAATTGAAAGGGGCGGGATCAAAAGATAAAACAAAGTATTCTATGCACAAAAGAAAATGTCAGGAGACTGAAATGTACAACTGCACAAGATAAGTATCAGAAAAAGAACTGTACATAGTGCAAAGTGTAAAAATATATACACGTATGAAAATCACATTTGATATATCTAACAATATTGAGGTGGCTGTGCTATTTACAATGCATTGTGTGTGTGCATGTGTGTGTGTGTGTGTGTGTGTGTGTGTGTGTGTGTGTGTGTGTGTGTGTGTGTGTGTGTCTGTGTCTGTGTCTGTGTGTGCAAGTGTGACGAATGAGTGCAGTCTCATTGTGGTTTTATGCTGCAGACATGCAAAACGCTTTGGAAATATTCCACTGAAAAATTGTAGTGCTGCATGTGCGAATTTAAATCCGTGCAAACAACACTCCCACGGAAAAAAAAATCAGCTTGACTGAATTTAATATTGTTCATAGTGAGGAAACTAAACTGTACGCGTTTGGCTGTGTGTGTTTGTGTGTGTCTGTCGCAGAGCCACAGGCTGAACCACCAGTTGAACACAGCCTCAGTATGTTGTAAAGTCTCAATTTTGACTTGAATTGTCTCTTAGTGTTGGTATTGCAGGGTCAGCAGCGACAAGATTCTCCCTTTCAACGATGTTACTTCCGCGTTTTCATGTGGAGCAGGCTGATGCGTAATATACTTCCGTTAGGGGGCACTGTGGGACACAAGTGTACATTTGCTTGTGTGTGTATGCGAGAGAATGCCTTTTTACAGCAAACTCTTCTTGTATCCAGCAAATATTTTGGAACAACCAATGTGTGTGTTATTCAAGACGCGCAGAGTCCGGGTGACATTTTCATTGTCTCGGCCTGCATTGAAAATATAAGTAATGAGTGCCTCGCGTTTCCTGAATGTGAGCACAAAATCGGCTTCTGGTTCACCTGATGGCGTGATTGGGCTTTGGAGTGATGGAGGTTTTCAGTTTTTGTGTTGAGTTTAAAGGGTCAGTCTTCAACGTACCTCTTCGATCCTTGTTCAGCGAGTGTTTTTCTGCTCTCTCGGTCATCCCCGGCCCAGTTGTCAATAAAACATCAGAGCGAAAATGAAACCAGATCGAATGCAGTGTATGATCTCTGAATAAAATAGAAGTCAACACTTCTCACCAATTAAATAAGAGTCAGAATCAGAAAGCCTTTAATAGTCCCACAATGGGGAAATTTGCAATCTACAGCAGCTAAATTGAAAGGGGTGGGGGAAAAAAGTATTCTACGCAACAAAGTATTGTATGTAAATCTTATGATTGAAATTTAGTCACCTTACACTTGAAAAATCACGAAATATATTCAATGTCTTTCAAAACCAAATGCACAAGCAAAAGGTTGTAATTACCCATCATATATTTTGATCAGTACAGTTACATATATCAAATATGCTTTTTCATTCTTGCACTACTTACAGTTCTTGATGAAATACTTTACACAGTCATACATTTCAGTCCTCTGACATTTCTATTATGCTGAGAATACTTTTTGTATCTTTTTACCCCAACTCCCTTTCAAATTGCTGCAAATATCCCCATTGTGGGACTATTAAAGGCTTTTCGATTCGGATTAACACAATTTAGCAGTTTTTTTCCCTCACCTCGTTTAGGATTTGTAGGCCGGCACACGAAACCAGGTCTCATATCAATAACACAATTAAAAACTAAAACATTGTGCGTTAATGGGGAAAAATATTTCGATTGAAAGTTAGCCTGCACAGTTAAGTCGTTCCACTTATTTGCAGTTGCTTGTAAGCCAGGAAAGGTCATTTTCAAACAACGTTAGCAACAAAATAAAAGTCTGTGAAATACACTTTGTATTCGATGAAAAATATTTTTATAAAAGAAAAATGTGTCCAAAATATGTCCCAAACTTTGAAGGAAATACAAATAAAATGTCATTACATATTTGTAGACACACTTTGCAAAAGAAGTGTTTGTCTGTAAAACCCGTCTCAAAAGTCACTTGTACTCTTTGGCATTCAACTCAGCATGATTCCGATTTGATCTTGGTTTTACTCCCTGGTCCTTTCTACTATCTTTGTGACTGCTTTAGTTCATGTATATGATCGTTGTCTACATTAAGTGCTTTGTTACAGCTTCAGCTGTTGTTAAAGCGCTATATAAATCAATGTGTATTGTATTTTATGTTCCTATCTTCTTTTTCGTTGACTTGGGTTTCCTTTGGTAAACGTTCAGGGTTCCTTCAGGCGCAGCGTTTGATCTAGTGTCTCTTTTGTGTTTTTGCAGAGCTTTCCACCGCCGCCGGCTAGGAAGTGCGTGAGGCCTTGGACTGGGTCGTGTCGCCTGTCCACTTGTCTTGACAACGGCTCGCAACTTGCTACGTGTGCTTACTGAAGGACAGC